>NW_028318348.1:0-197500 GCF_062004578.1 Staurois parvus | reverse complement strand
TTAATATACTACAGGTCCCTATGCAATGTGATCAGCTTTAAAGCTTTACAGAACACTGAGTGAGGTCTTCAACTTCCAAGAACATGTGACAACAGCTCCAGCAATTTCATAATGATATACGACAATTAAATAGACTAAATCGTATTTTGCAATGCATGAAGGTGATTTTGATTCCTATTTGCCTATGAATTTAAAATAAGTATTACATTTTATTTATGGTTTGTATAATTATAGAGACGAACTAACCTGCTTTCTAATGTAGCTCCTGCCCTTCTGCCACCTACCTGATCTATAAACATTCAAAAAGGAAGCATATGCATCACAAATCTATATAAAAGAGGAACATTCCAAGGAGTTTGAAGAACTTTCTGTGGATGGTAGGTGGAGGAAACTCCCTGACTTCACTCACCTTGGTGTTTTCTTTTGTTTAAAAGCCATGCCAATCTCCAGGGGTTTGCATTATACAAAAGATTTCAATTAAATAAACAGGATCTAAATGAATTAGTCTGTTAATTGGATACGCTTGCCTGACTCTCAGAGCAACCCAAGAAAAAAAAAAGGAGAGATTCTGATAATTGATAAATAAAAGAAACTAAAAGACCAAAACAAATAATCCTATCCTGAAGGCAAAATACTATATACAATAGGAATAAAAATGCATTTATATACCTGTGTAAACATTTTTTTTATTGGGGGGTCATCATATAAGAATAACAGTTTCCACACCATAAACTCCTTAAAGTTATGTGTCTTTCTTGATTTTTTTATACATTGTAGTAAGTGACAGATTTCTGAATTTAAACTTTGAAAGTGTTTTTTTTTTTTAATAACTTTTGAAAGTATTAGGCTAAGTCATATTATATTATATTTTTTTCTTTCTTTTTTTTTTGCCAAATTTACATATCTTTTTTTGCAAAAAGAAAAAGTTAAACAACCTAGTATTTCTGTTACTGGATTTGATTTCTGTAAACATTTTAAATGACAGTATCTGTAAATTCCACATAGTAAATGATAATGTCCAATCTGCCTGGAGAAATAAAAAAAATATATATTTGTAAAGAGTCAATTAAAACTTCAGAAAAAGTGAATATATGATCTTATTGCTAGCAATAAAAATATATATTTTAGCAAACACAGCATTCTATTACAGGGTTTATTCATTGCACAGTATTTATGCACCATACTATATATATAGGATATATTTTATCATTAAAAATAAATATTTCAACACGGTAATGTAGTAAAAACAAAATCCTACTTTTACAAATCACAGAAAAAAAAATGTGCATATAGTTTGTTATATCAATTGAAAAAAATTAATGATTACATTCTAGACTTGGACAGCGGAAAAAATGGCAGAAATATGTATTTTCTGATGGAATATATAATATAAAGTAATGTAACAGTGGAACGGGAGCTCCTTTAAAATATTTGCCTTTTTGATCTATGACTTACTTTATTTAATGTAGTTATTTAATTATACGCTGATGTAAAAATTGAATAAAAATATTTAAAAGGCACGATATAAACTCAATATTCTTTTTTTACCTGTTCAAACAAAAAAAGGCACTCATTGAAACAAATGTGACTCTAGTCCAATTTGTGGAAAACATATGGTGAAATCTGGTCGCCTGCTATGACTTTATTTCTAATATATACCCTCTTTTTTAAGTTATACAACTTAAAACATGGCAACAACTTGCTGAACTTTAAATGTTAAGTTCCGTGGCTCCACTTATATTCCCATCCTTACGTTTGCCTAGTCTTGTACTGAATTATTTACTCTCCGTAGATCTCTCCGGGTTAAAATAAAAGTGGTTTTTGCTTACTATTACCCTGTGAAGTCCAAGTAGACATGAGACTACCTCCTTTAAGCTGTTTTAGCTCATCGTGTGCCAGCCTTGCCTGACCTGAAGCACAGGTTTGTCTAGAGTGGCAAGAAACAAGATGGGACAGCAAATTAAAATGTCGTATTGGTTTATCTCCAGGATGCTTCACTTGACTGCCTGATTTTGTTACTACACTTTTTTGCTTGCTTTGTGCCTGTCATGTTGGTACCCAAGATATTTGTTCCTCAACTACACTAAAGTCCATTGACTTAGTATCAAAAAACTCAACAATTCAAGCTTTTTTTCAAAACACCATTGACACAAGTTTGAATAAAAAAAATTGCAATTAAATTGAGATATATATACTTTTTGTGTCCTGTTACCACTTTCAAATATATATATATATTTGAAAGTGGTAACAGGACACAAAAAGTTTGGGATTTCGCTGTGGCACAATCTTTAACTGTTATTGGTACTTTGTCTTTCCTAGTCGGCGTAATTCTAAATAATGGAGTTTTTGAGGCTTTCACGATTTAATAAGTACAGCCCAGAATGAAATGCAATACAAAAATCTGCAGACAAGCAGTTTTCACTTTTTTCCAGCGGTTAAAAATGTATACATTTCTATACATTCGTGTATAAAAATCATAGCTTTTTTGGGGGGCTTTATCTCTTACTGGGAAGTCAAATTTGTGACCGCAATCTATTCTTCAGTTCTGCATGAGAAAATATCGAGATCTGGAACATGGGGATTTCTTTTTTTTCACAGAGTATTTACGTAAAAACAAAATCTAAAATGTAAAAATGTATCTCTCACGCAGTATCCTCCCTCTAATACTTATTTTTTAATTTCCTCTAATATAAATAAAATACCTATTTTTTAATATCCTCTAATACGTATTTTTTTTTTACAGGTGAAATTCACAAAAGTTAACTTATCAAATGTGTGCTCACTTCAAAAGTTCAGTCAGTAAAATAAATAAATAAATAAATAAATAATAATAAATGCTTGTAGATTAATCGGATCCTGTCCAAATTGGCCCTAGTATGTATGAATGTGAGTTAGGGACCTTAGATTGTACGCCCCTTCAGAGTTAGGAACTGATGTGAATGTACAATATATATGTAAAGCGATGCGTAAATTGACGGCGCTATATAAGTACCTGTAATAAATAAATAAATAAAAAATGGAAAGGAAAATTCCATTATCCATACAGATTTCTGCCAGGGATGCAATAGTACAGCTAGAGCAAAAATGATCCTTTAAATAAGTTACAATCTATGGGAAAAATGGTAATTATGCCTGTTTGCAAAAAAAATAAAATAAAAAAAAATGGGGCAAACTCAATGAACCACTTAGTCTTTTCTGCTGCCATCTATGTTTCTATGCTGAACAATGAAATATATATATATATCATATTTTTTGTTTCAATAAGTTTTCCAAACTTTAAAAAAAGTTAATGATGCAATTTTTACTAATCGACCGCTTATTGTTATTCAATTAACCTAGAAGGTAGACGCAAGCAAAAATGTAACAAACAATACAAACTACACAAAAAGTGGACATTAAAATGCTCCATAACTGTGGTCTAGGGCATTTGTCCCTTTACCTAATCTTTTTAGGTTGTGTTTTTTTCATCCCTAAATAGAGAAGGATAAAAAAAGAATTCTACAATAATAATCTAGTATTTGCACTCTTATCAATGCAGTGAAAAAATGGTAATTATGCCTGTTTGCAAAAAAAAAAAAAAATGGGGCAAACTCAATGAACCACTTAGTCTTTTCTGCTGCCATCTATGTTTCTATGCTGAGCAATGAAATATATATATCATATTTTTTGTTTCAATAAGTTTTCCAAACTTTAAAAAAAAGTTAATCGTGCAATTTTTATTAATCGACCGCTTATTGTTTTCAATTAACCTAGAAGCAAAAATTTAACAAACAATACAACGCTACACAAAAAGTGGACGTTAAAATGCTCCATAACTGTGGTCTAGGGCATTTGTCCCTTTACCTAATCTTTTTAGGTTGGGTTTGTCATCCCTAAATAGAGAAGGATAAAAAAAAAGAATTCTACAATAATAATCTAGTATTTGCACCCTTATCAATGTAGTGAAAAAAGAAAAATAATTTCACACAATATCAAAGAACGATTTTTTCTTTTTTTTCTTTTTTTTTTTTTTACTTGGCATAGTACAAAGCACTTGACATGGATCAAGCAAAACGTGTCTCATCATTTTGATTTTTTTGAAGTTGCTTTAAGAAAAACACTTTTTGGTTGACATAGACCGCACAGACTGAAATTTAAAACTCATAACATTTTCAGACGTGACGGTTAATAATACGGTACGAGACCTCACAAAGCGTATAAAAGATGTCAAATAAAGATTAATTCTTCGGTAAGTGTTGTCTAAAATTAAATTGATTATAACAGGAAGAAAGTTTTCTTTAAACAGATGTCATCCCATGCATTGCCAACGCCAAAAAAAAAGGGGGGCTTAGTTTAGGATAGTGGGTGGAGCCATGCAAACTATTACATTTTGCCCCTGCGGCCAGCTGTACATCTATACAGGACTGCCATCCCAACAACCAATAGGAAGCTGGCAATGAGAAAAAAAATGAGGCAGAAACGGCTCAAAAACTTAGTAAGCTCCTCCCATTGCGTAGAAATCCAATCGCGGATCTGAGCCACGCTGTCATCCCTAATTAACACAAATTAAATCTATCTCTGGTGTGACTTTGGCAGTGATCACCTCCTAAAACAAAGAAGCAAGCTACTTTAAAATTTGAAATTCTGCGTTCATCAACTTTATTATATTTTTATGGTAATAATCACCACCAAAAAAAAAGCCTAAAAAGCCTAATCCTAATAATCAGAATTGTATACAAGATATAAAATATTATCTATCCTGAACCACGTCCCTTCAGTCCTTTTCCTGAGCAGACCAAATTGATGCATTTTGCACTTTTGACCCCCCAAAAAAAAATCCCAGAATTTGCTGGCCGTTGTCAGCGTGGATAATCTCAGACGGCGGTCACTTGCCACCTATAAGTGAATTACTTAAGGCCATTCCATACATCGAATAATCTCCAGCATCTGAGGGATAGGCGGGGTGTTTTGTGCTGCCTTTTTGACCTTCTATAATCTAGGTCATGGCCGAGCGTAGAATAAACTGTGATTTTGTCAGTTTTAGGTGTGAAGCTTGAAAAACACAAATTACACCAACTGGAGGGCTCTACTGAAATCTGTTATTTGTATCCTTCATATAGTGGCTTAGTGGTTAGCACTTCTGCCTTGCAGCACTGGGCTCCTTGGTTAAAATCCCAACCAGCACCCTATCTGCATGGAGTTTGCACATTCTCCCTATGCTTCTTCAGCTTTCCTCCTGCATGCTGCTAGGTGAATTGGCGCCTTTACAAACTGGCCCCCGTATGTGTGGTAGGGACCTAAGCTTCTTGTGGGCCGGGATTGATGTGAAGGGCAGATCTAAAGTCTCCATTTTCAAAAACTGTGAGCAGGCAAGCTCCTGACTTTCTCTTATTTTGGAAGAGGACACCATGGCTTGTGAGGGGGGGGGGGGATATCAGGAAATCATTTAGAGATCTCCTTTGCAATGTTAAATGATCATTAAGAAGTTACTGGATGTTAGGAATTGATGGAATAATAGGGGTGGTTATGGGGTGTTAGGGCATTAATATAGGATACCAGGGGGCAAGTATGGGGTGTTATGGCATTATTATAGGTTATTAGGGGGCAAATATGGGGTGTTAGGGCATTATTATAGGTTATTAGGGGGTAAGTATGCGGTGTTAGGGCATTATTATAGGTTATTAGGGCGTAAGTATGGGGTGTTAGGGCATTATTATAGGTTATTAAGGGGTAAGTATGGGGTGTTAGGGCATTATTATAGGTTATTAGGGGGTAAGTATGCGGTGTTAGGGCATTATTTTAGGTTATTAGGGCGTAAGAATGGGGTGTTAGGGCATTATTATAGGTTATTAAGGGGTAAGTATGGGGTGTTAGGGCATTATTATAGGTTATTAGGGGGTAAGTATGCGGTGTTAGGGCATTATTATAGGTTATTAGGGGGTAAGTATGGGGTGTTAGGGCATTATTATAGGTTATTAGGGGGTAAGTATGGGGTGTTAGGGCATTATTATAGGTTATTAGGGGGTAAGTATGGGGTGTTAGGGAATTATACATGATATTAGGAGGGTACGTATGGGATTTAAGGGCATTATTATGGGATACCAAGGGGTTAGTATGGGGTCTTAGGGGATTATTATAGGATGCAAAGGGGTGTGTACAGGGTGTTAAGGCAATAATATATGATACCAGGAGTGAGTATGGGGTGTTAGGGAATTATGTAGGATACCAGGGGATATGTATGGGGTGTTAGGGCATTATTATGGAATACCAGGGGGTAAGTATGGGGTGTTAGGGAATTATTATAGGTTACTAGGGGGTAAGTATGGGGTGTTTGGAAATTATTATGGAATACCGGGGGGTAAGTATGGGGTGTTAGGGCATTATTATAGGTTATTAGAGAGTGAGTATGGGGTGTTAGGGAATTATTATAAAATAATAGGGGATAAGTATGGGGGGTTAGGGAATTATATAGGATATAAATGGGTTAAATGGGATGTAAGGGCATTAATATAGGATACCAGGGGGTAAGTAGGGGTGTTAGGGGATTATTTAGGATACCAGGAGATAAATATGGTGTGTTGGAACATTAATATGGGATATCAGGGGGTAAGTATGGGGTGTTAGAGAATATTTATTGAATACCAAGGGGTAAGTATAGGGTGTTAGCAAATTATGTAGGATACCATGGGATATGTATGAGATGTTAGGGCATTATTATAGGTTATTTGGGGGTAAGTATAGGGTGTTAGGGAATTATATAGGACATAAAAGGGATAAGTATGGGATATAAGGGTATGATTATAGGATACCAGGGGAAAAGTATGGGGTGTTGGAGCATTAATATGGAATATCAGGGGTAAGTCTGGGGTGTTAGGGAATTATAATAGGATATCCAGGGTAAGTATGGGGTATTAGGGAATTATATAAAATACCAAGGGGTAAGTATGTGTTTTAGGGCATTATTATAGGATATCAAGGGTAAGTATGGGGTGTTAGGGAAGTATAATAGGGTATCAGAGGTAAGTATGGGGTGTTAGGTAATTATAATAGGATATCAGGGGTAAGTATGGGCTGTTAGGGAATTATAATAGGATATCAGGGGTAAGTATGGGGTGTTAGGGAATTTTAATAGGATATCAGGGGTAAGTATGGGGTGTTAGGGCATTATTATAGAATATCAGGGGTAAGTATGGGGTGTTAGGGCATTATTATAGAATATCAGGGGTAAGTATGGGGTGTTAGGGCATTATTATAGAATATCAGGGGTAAGTATGGACTGTTAGGGAATTATAATAGGATATCAGGGGTAAGTATGGACTGTTAGGGAAGTATAATAGGGTATCAGGGGTAAGTATGGGGTGTTAGGGCATTATTATAGAATATCAGGGGTAAGTATGGGGTGTTAGGGCATTATTATAGGATACCAGGAGGTAAGTAAGAAGTGTCGGGGAATTAATAAAGAATATAAAGAGGCGGAGGAGGTAGGTACAAAAAAATCTACCTGCCTGTTTTCTGTCTTCCTTAGGATGTACACTGAGCATTGCAAGTGTCGTGGAGTTTACATTCCGGCACAGATCCTGATGTCATCCCGTGCCAGCCAATGAAGATGGCCACAGTCTGGCACCTAGAAGAAGCTGAGATGTCAGGACACCATGGCTTATGAAGGGTTGGAGTGTATCGGGAAATCATTTTGGGATCTCATTTGTGGTGTTAAAGAATGTCACAAAATCATTAAGGGATTACTGGATGTTAGGAAATGATGGAATAATATGGGGTGGGCATTATGTGATTATGGAATAATTGGTGACAGACCTCGGACCAGAGAAGTAAGTATTGTGGACTTTATTGTGGACTTTAGTTTAGTGGACTTTAGTTTAGTGGACCCGTGCTTTGGCCATGCACAGCAAAGCAACAGGTTCATGTTACTGTCATCGTCCCAAGCTGCACGTATCTCTCTTTGCTACGCCACACCATTTGCTTACTAGAACTGAAGAAAGTTAGCTCATTGCAAGTTTTAAGAAGCAACTTGGAGCTTACACTGAGCTGAAGACTTCCTCCCATACCAATGAGACAATGCTGGATGGCTGATAGACCTTTCACAAAGACCTGAAAGTGCGAAAAGTGAATCACATGCTCCTCTTCCCATACCCACAAGAACCAGGTTTTCATTTTCACTTCTATGGAGCAGTAGGGGAGCAAAAAGGAAATAAGTACAAGTTGCTAATGGGGCCCCCAGTAAAGTGAACATGCTGCTTTGGCTTTGATGGGGAAATCACAAGTTTTCTTTAAAGAGTTATTAAACAATTCTTGATAAAGGAAATAGAGTCATAAAGCTCTGTTGAGCTTCTGCCATTAGGGTGTCTCCTTTGTCTCCAGTGTCTTCCTGGTGCCCCCCTGATGTGCACTTACCAATTGCCTCCTGCCTTGCTTGTAGGACCCATGATCATGGGGTTACTAGCACTGTGTCAGGCTGGTGTGCATTGGAACTTGGTTCCAACTTCATGTGGACATTCCCACTGCTTGTTGCCTTGCTTGTTGGACGCATGCACAAGTCTGGCTGCTGTGCGGTAGAACCCAGACCACCCTAATGTTCACTTTCCCACTGCCTGGTGCCTTGCTCGTGGTATGCATGCACAAGTCTGGTTGCTGTGCAGTAGAACCCGGTGCCACCCTAATGTTCACTTTCCCACTGCCTGGTGCCTTGCTCGTGGTATGCATGCACAGGGGGCCACTAGTGCTGTGTCTGGCCATTTACAGTAGAAGCCACTACTTTCCTGGTGCTGAGCACGGTGGGCAAAAGCACAGTAGGAGGCCACTGGCACTATACTTGTCCGACGTATGTGGAGCAGAGGCCGTTGTCACTGTGTACCCCTGACGTATGTACAGTACTGTGCTTAGATTTGTAAGCATGGTACTGTGCATATGCTAGGCAGAGAAAGCACCAGTGGCTCCTACTGTTGTGCACAGGGTGCAGTACTGAGCAAAAAAAAAGGCTTAAAAAAAGAAAAAAATTGGGGGTACACAAAAGAACAATTTCACGCTATTTGGGTGGAGCCTAATGTAAAGGGCAGTTTTACGGTTAGAGTTTAATATTACTTTTAAGGTCATAGTTCTGTTTTAAGGGTTTCTTTTTTTTCTCATGCAGAGACTCATGCTGCACGGAAACAGGAAGGAAAGCTCAACAGATGTTCTTGGTGGCACCAGAAGCAAAAGTTCACAAAACTCCTAGTAAATAGAAAATGCATGCAAAGTTCATGTTTAGAGTGGAACTGGGACCTAAATGTAGCACAATGATGTGGACAGCAGCATCCACCAGAAGCCACAATCGTTTCAGGGCTAACAACAAATTGCCAAATTTTTCTTGGCCTGCACATTTGCATCTAGATCAGTCTGAAACAGGAAGAATCCCACAATTCTGCACCAAGTTTGTCATGATTTATGGACTGTATCATTCTTTACAGTTAAGACACACCTGGCTGCATTTGGGGGGGTTTAAACAAAACTATCATTTGCAAAGCGGTTTGCCAGCTGGTGGGGTGATGGAAATGAGATTGACAGTGAGACCCCGGATGCACAGCTATCTTCCCAAGACTGACTGGTAGGGGATATCTGTATGAACTTACCAGAGTGAATGGAGCGTCAGGGGTCACTGTGGTTCTCCGCCGCCATTCACAAGCTCCTCCCATGTAGTTCTGGCCCGATCCCTCTCTTTTCTTATGATCATCCTTACCCCATGAGGTGATATATTGCATGGAGCTCCACACTGAGGTTGATTGTTGTTTATTTTGTATTTCTTCCATTTGCGAATAATTGTTCCAACAGTTGTCTCTTTTCAGATGGTAGGGTCAGAATTTGGCATAAACAACATGACAGCATGATCTCATCCTGCTTTTTCATGATACATCCTGCCTTGTATCAACGGTTCAAGCTGGTGGTGGGGTTGGTGTAATGGTGTGGGGGATATTTTCTAGGCACATTTTGGGCCCTTTAGTACCATTGAGCATTGGTTAAATGCCATGGCCTACCTGAGT
Source organism: Staurois parvus (assembly GCF_062004578.1). Classification (NCBI taxonomy): domain Eukaryota; kingdom Metazoa; phylum Chordata; class Amphibia; order Anura; family Ranidae; genus Staurois; species Staurois parvus. Next base: position 187,490 of record NW_028318348.1, on the reverse strand, counting down.
ATTGTTGCTGACCATGTCCTTCCCTTTATGACTACAGTGTCCCCATCTTCTGATGGCTCCTTCCAGCAGGATAATGCACCATGTCACAAAGATCAAATCATCTCAAACTGGTTTCTTGAACATGACAATGAGTTCACTGCACTCCAATGGCCTCCACAGTGACCAGATCTCAATCCAATAGCGCACCTTTGGGATGTGATGGAACGGGAGATTCGAATCATGGATGTGCGGCCGACAAATATGCAGTAACTGGGTGGTGCATGTCGATATGGACCAAAATGTTTGAGGAACGTTTCCAACACCTTGTTGAATCCAGGTCATGAAGAATTAAGGCAGGTGTACCTAATAAAGTGGCCAGTGAGTGTATATCACAGGACCAGTGAGTCAGACCCAAGGAAACCCACCAAGCCAAAGACCCAGGAAAAGCATTAACCCTCATTCTCCCATTTGGGGAAGCATCTAACTAGAACATTTTCCAACCTGCCTACACATCTGTGATCCCAGGCTGGCATGATGATGCACCCCTTTTCTTTTTTCTAGCAGTAGGCAGGTGTGGAACACGGCAAAGAACAACCCTTCACTTTGAGCCCAGGTTAGCATGATGACATGTCCCTCTTCCCCAAAGATAGGCAGGTCCTGGATATTGCAGAGAGCATCACCCTTCTATGATCCAAGGTTGGCATGATGATGAGCCCCTTTTCTTCTTCCAGCGACAGGCAGGCAAGCAAACAGGTTAACTTGAAGGATTAGTGGATTCAGAAGCAAGCTTACTCCTAGTATAAAGCAGGTTTTAGAAGAAGATTTGGCTGGAGTTGGTTTTTAAAGCTGAAGTTTAATCTGTTTATATTTGGCCTTTACTAATTCCTCCTTTCTCCCCTCAATAATATACTAATGAAATGTTTAAATAAAACCTTTCTGTTTTCATTACATATTTTAGTTTAGATACCATGATGTCATCACTGGGTATCTGTGCTTCTCTATTAAATGCAGGCAGATTATGGCTAGTGGGAGGGGCCAGCAGGGTGCTGGTGAGTGGGGCAGGCAGGGTGCTGTTCATAGCTTTCTGAAAACACCCTGCGCCCTGCCTTAGTACTTCTCTCAAGAGCCCTTAGCCCTGATGCAAGCAGTGAGCTGGCTCTTGTGCAAATATCAAAATGCCTTGATGGGCGGTGTCAGTCTGGAGGAGTGGGAGTTCCTAGGCAGGATGTATTTGCATGCAGACCACCCTAGGTAATGCCCAATGCTGATCCGATAGGATTGAAAGAACAATGAATGAAAGGGGTCGGACCAGGGACAGTCAGGCTGTGGAAGAAAGTGATAAATGGCCCTCAATCCCTCATGTTTTGCATTGTATTGGTATTGTTCTGTCACATGTTCTGTCCCCCTTTGTAATGTACAGCGCTGAGCGAACTATTGGCGCTTTATAAATACTGTATAATAATAATATTAATAATAATAATAAATGTTGCTGGATGTCCTCTAGCCAGGAAATGGGGCGGGCTCTATCTGACTTGCTGCAGCTTCTAATGTACACTGTGAGAAGCTCACAGTGTGCAGTTGAATCAGAGTAAGCCATTTCAGTCCAGGAGAGGAGCCGGTACAACTGTGCCAGACTGAAGGGAAGGCTGAAGGTCAGATTTAAAGCAGGCTTATTGGATTGCAGTATGAGTTTAAGCAGATTGGTAAATGAAAGGTTGACCCTCCATCTACCTCTGACAATGTGTACAAGTGTGCAATTCAAAGAATATTACATACCATCACAAACTCACAACCTATCACATCTGCATTGAAACAGTGTCAAGCCAGCCCTGAATGCCAGCCTAGATACTCCACTGTCCAACAGTCACAAATACATTTAATCTCTTGCCATTTTCTCATATATCTTTGATGGAGCCCTAAATCTGATCAATCCAGCTTTGATCCATTCATTCAACAGTTTCTGCATTCTAGTCATTTCTGTGTGTAGTGCTCTGCATGGAGGAACCTCTGGATGAATGGGGTCCTTCAGGTCCTCCTAGTAATGACCTGCCTTGGCTGAACCCAATCTCAATGACACGCCTGTGGCTTAAAATGGGTTTTGTTCTATAAAATAAAATAAATAGATACGTGACCTCCTAAATTCCACCAAAAAGTCACACTTTCTCCCTAGAAAGTACAGTAAAGTAAAATGCCTTTTTGTGTAAAATTCAAATACAATTAAAATAAAATAATACAAAATATCATCCAATACAATCATAAAATGTCCAATTCAAATGTGTCCAACAAAATGTGTCCAACAAAATCCAAAAGTCCAAATTCCAGACTTCCATCCAATACGAAGGATAATAATCCTAATTTTTCAGCGAAAAACCTCAAAACAAAGAAATAACCTATAGTGCATTACCCTTAAATAAATAAATAATACTCTAATTCGTGCAAATCACAAACCATTCAAAATGTGCAAAAACACAAAAAAATATATATATATAATATTAAATAATTTTAAATAATTTCTATATATAATACACAAATTGTGAACACTCCGTGACCATTCCAACACTGTGTGCACTCTGTGAGCCAACAATCAGTAGTGCTAAGTACTATTACCCTTTGAAAGTATTTGTATGCATGTTCAATACTATGGAATCAAAACTCTTCTCATTCCTTCATTTCCGGGATTAAATTTCCAAGGTCCTCACAAAGATAAGAAGGCTCTTTTAGACTGATCACCAAAGCAAAATGGCCGCACGCTAACCGGAAGTGCCGCTGCGGCCATTTTGTTGGTTTGAAACATGGTTTTCAGCCATTGATTGCTGATTACATTAGAGAACCATTGAAAGAGTTGCTAATAAATTTGTTCCTATGCTTTGTTCCTATGCTCAGTCTAAAAGAACCTTCTTATCTTTGTTCACAATTTGTGTATTATATATAGAAATTATTTAAAATTATTTAATATTATATATATATATTTTTTTTTTGTGTGTGTGTGTTTTTCCACATTTTGAATGGTTTGTGATTTGCACGAATTAGAGTATTATTTACTTATTTAAGGGTAATGCACTATAGCTTATTTCTTTGTTTTGAGGTTTTTCGCTGAAAAATTAGGATTATTATCCTTCGTATTGGATGGAAGTCTGGAATTTGGACTTTTGGATTTTGTTGGACACATTTTGTTGGACACATTTGAATTGGACATTTTATGATTGTATTGGATGATATTTTGTATTATTTTATTTTAATTGTATTTGGGTTTTATTCTATGGTAGAAGCTCCAAAAAGGACACTGGGTTAGCCAAATAGTGCAAACAACCAGATCACAATATGGAACAGACTTTTTCAACCAGGGTGCCCAGGCACCCTGAGGTGCCTTCAAGTTTCTTCAGGGGTGCCTTAGCAAAATGCCTAAAATTGCCCAAAATTGTATACAAGCCAGAAGATGACTCAAGCCTGCCTTTAAGTTACACAAAGCCACAAGTTTTCATTGTGCACCATTACAACTTTCTAGCCGCCGGCGTCCTGACAACCAATAATGTCATCAGTTGATGAGAAGGATATCGGGTTCCTGCACATCATCCTTGTTTGCCCCTCCCTTGCCCCTATCTGTAAGCACTGGGGTCACATTAGCTGAGTGAGAGAGAGAGAAACTGAGGGAGAAGTGAAACAATGACACACTGGTCAGCACCACTGTGCAAAAGTGTATTTGCTTTGGAAGAATAAATCACCTCTAACATTGGGTGTCCTACATGTGTAGATGTTGCTGCGTCCTGTAAATCTATTTGTTTAGTTTTTTACATTTTGTAATGGGTGCCTCAAGATTTGCAGAATTTTAAAGGGGGGCTCAAGATTGTGCAGAATTTTAAAGGTGACCTCAAGGTTGTGCAGAATTTAAAGGGGACCTCAAGGTTGTGCAGAATTTTAAAGGGGACCTCAAGATTGTGCAGAATTTTAAAGGGGAGCTCAAGATTGTGCAGAATTTTAAAGGGGACCTCAAGGTTTTGCAGAATTTTAAAGGGGACCTCAAGGTTGTGCAGAATTTTAAAGGGGAGCTCAAGATTGTGCAGAATTTTAAAGGGGACCTCAAGATTGTGCAGAATTTTAAAGGGGACCTCAAGATTGTGCAGAATTTTAAAGGGGACCTCAAGGTTGTGCAGAATTTTAAAGGGGAGCTCAAGGTTGTGCAGAATTTTAAAGGGGACCTCAAGGTTGTGCAGAATTTTAAAGGGGAGCTCAAGATTGTGCAGAATTTTAAATTGAACCTCAAGGTTGTGCAGAATTTTAAAGGGGACCTCAAGGTTGTGCAGAATTTTAAAGGGGACCTCAAGATTGTGCAGAATTTTAAAGGGGAGCTCAAGATTGTGCAGAATTTTAAAGGGGACCTCAAGGTTTTGCAGAATTTTAAAGGGGACCTCAAGGTTGTGCAGAATTTTAAAGGGGAGCTCAAGATTGTGCAGAATTTTAAAGGGGACCTCAAGATTGTGCAGAATTTTAAAGGGGACCTCAAGATTGTGCAGAATTTTAAAGGGGACCTCAAGGTTGTGCAGAATTTTAAAGGGGAGCTCAAGATTGTGCAGAATTTTAAAGGGGACCTCAAGGTTGTGCAGAATTTTAAAGGGGAGCTCAAGATTGTGCAGAATTTTAAATTGAACCTCAAGGTTGTGCAGAATTTTAAAGGGGACCTCAAGATTGTGCAGAATTTTAAAGGGGACCTCAAGATTGTGCAGAATTTTAAAGGGGACCTCAAGATTGTGCAGAATTTTAAAGGGGACCTCAAGGTTGTGCAGAATTTTAAAGGGGACCTCAAGATTGTGCAGAATTTTAAATTGAACCTCAAGGTTGTGCAGAATTTTAAAGGGGACCTCAAGATTGTGCAGAATTTTAAAGGGGACCTCAAGATTGTGCAGAATTTTAAAGGGGACCTCAAGATTGTGCAGAATTTTAAAGGGGACCTCAAGGTTGTGCAGAATTTTAAAGGGGACCTCAAGGTTGTGCAGAATTTTAAAGGGGACCTAAAGGTTGTGCAGAATTTTAAAGGGGACCTCAAGGTTGTGCAGAATTTTAAAGGGGACCTCAAGGTTGTGCAGAATTTTAAAGGGGACCTCTAGATTGTGCAGAATTTTAAAGGGGACCTCAAGGTTGTGCAGAATTTTAAAGGGTTCCTTGACTTAAAAAAGGTTGAGAAACACTGATATAGAATACCATTATAGGCAACTATAGACAACAGTGGATAGGAAATCAGACATTGCATAATAATAATGATCTCTTTGGCAATAGCAAGCTCTGCCCAGATCCCTGGCCAAGGTGAAACTAGCTAGAGTTGTGATGGGGTTGGGACCCTTTCTCCCAGCTGGGAAATTTGTAATCAACTGAGTTAATGGCAACACAGGGAAAACAGCAGACATTATCTAATTGTAAGCGGGTTGCAGTTTAGTTCAATTAGGTGCTGCCCAGGACAGGAGTGTTAGGGTTAATAGTGTTTCCGGGGTATTTTGGTTGGCGGGCTTTTTGGGTCCAACTCACTGATCCTATAGGTATAAAAAGGGACAGTGGTCTGGATTCAGTGTGCACACGTGTATGCCTTGGGATTATCTCTCCTGTTCTGATAAATCGCTGTCCGACATTACCTGGGATTGCCTGCTGTAAGGAACCTGCTATCATGTAGGGGGACTGCTGGGACCTGTGCTCCTCCCCAAAGACACCAACTTCTGATACCTATGGACTTTGCCACTGATGGACTCTCCCTTTGCAGGTATGCCGGGGCAGCACACAAGCTAAGGATTAGGAACGTAGGGATAAACTGTTACTTGTGCTGGGACTCTGTAATATTTTGCACTTTTCTAAGTAAAACGTTGAAACTTTGCCTGTCACCTGTCCTGAAGTTATTAAAGAAGTACAATGCAAGTAACTGGCACCACACATAGTCTCCCGCTTGGGTCAATAGCACATTGGGGTATGAAGACAGGAAATGGTACACGGCGTAAAAGAAGCCAACAGCCAGTCAAGCAGCCTGTCATTAAACATTTACCTGTGTCAGGTGGGAAGGCCTCTAGCAGCAAGGGAGATGTTATCGGCACTCCTTCCTCAGTGGTGTCCCATAGCAACAGGAGTTCCCCAGCCTGTGCACAGAGGTACGGGAAGTCAAGAGCTAACTCAAGTACACGCATGGATCCTGAGCTAGATGTACGGCAGGGCTCCATACCGTTACTGGGAGTGAGGTAGCGGTGATATGGTGATCTGGACAGGTGCAGAGGGCATTGGCTCTGCGTGTCCTAAATGCATCAATGACCGTGGTAATTTATAATTACATAGAGACCAGGGGCGGACTGACCATTTGGAAACTCGGGCACTGCCAAGGGCCAGGGGTCAGTAGGGGGCCCCATGAGATGCCCCTGGTACCTTTTTCATAGGCTTTGCTCGAGTTTGGGCAAGGGCACAGGAGCCCCTGATCCCTTATTGCCCGGTTGTCAGTCCGCCCCTGATAGAGATGGTTTATTAGAGTTCAGTCATCTGTTCCAGTAAAGGTACCCCATGTGTAAGGCAATTACCCTATCCTAAGTGCCTAGCGTAGCCCAGAAGAACCCAGCCCATGGTAGACCCCCATGTGACCCACCTATGGCACCCAACAAGTAGGGGAACATGGAGGGAGTGTCACCCGTCTGCCCTACATATTTCCTGGAATGAGATGTTGGCTTAGACATGCACTGCCCGTGCAGTTCTTGGCTGTTCTCAAATGTCTGACACAGATAAACCCTGCTACAGCCTCTCACCTTGTGACTTGTTGAATATGTATATGTCACCTGCGTTTCTAACCTACACGGGTTAAGGGGCTCTAGGATTTATGACTGATGTGGAGAACACAAACTTTTAGTTTGTTTAGAATTTTAGTAAGTCCTGTTCTGGGTCTTGGAGCCTGGAGGCTTTTTGGAGCTTTTGATAGAATAAGGCCTCCAGTCCTAAATCCACATTTTACTTGGTAGCCAGAACACATTATCAGTTTCAGCTGTCCACCAAGGGAATCAGTGTAGGGGAGTCAGGACCTTTTTTCTTCCACTGATGATCCCTCTAGTGATTTACTAAAGATCCATATAGAGGAATCAGGACCTCCTTCCTCCTGCTGGGGATCCCTCTAGTAATAACTAAGATCTATAGAAGAATCAGGACCTCCTTCCTCCTGCTGGGGATCCCCTCTAATGATAACTAAAGATCTATATAGAGGATTTAGAACCTCCTTCCTCCTTCTGGTGACAATAACTAAAGATCTATATAGAGGAATCAGGACCACTTTCATCTTGGTGGTGATTCCTCTAGTGATAACTAAAGATCTATAGAAGAATCAGGACCTCCTTCCTCCTGCTGGGAACCCCCTCTAATGATAACTAAAGATCTATATAGAGGATTTAGGACCTCCATCCTCCTGCTGGTGACAATACCTAAAGATCTATATAGAGGAATCAGGACCGCTTTCATCTTGGTGGTGATCCCTCTAGTGATAACTAAAGATCTATATAGAGGAATCAGGACCTCCTTCATCTTGCTGGTGATCCCTCTAGTGATAACTAAAGATCTATATAGAGGAATCAGGACCTCCTTCATCTTGCTGGTGATCGCTCTAGTGATAACTAAAGATCTATATAGAGGAATCAGGACCTCCTTCATCTTGCTGGTGATCCCTCTAGTGATAACTAAAGATCTATATAGAGGACCCAGGACCTCCTTTCTCCTGCTGCTGATCCCTCTAGTGATAACTAAAGATCTATAAGGAGGACCAAGGACCTCCATTCTGCTGCTGGTGACCCCTTTAGAGATAACTAAAGATCTATAGATAGAACCCAAGACCTTCTTCCTCTTGTTTTGGATGTCTCCATTGTACGTTATCAGATGTTTCTTTTCCTTGAGTGCAACCTACCACACAAAACTGAAACTTTAGTTTTGGCTGGAGTTTGACTTTGAAGCTTCCATTGTAATTGTTGCTGTGTATTTGTAATGCTTTGAAAAGCCGTAATATACCTTATCTATACTCAAGGGTTTTCTGACTGCTGATCTGAACGCACCAGCAATGTTATTAATTCATAACCTTGTGAACTTGTAACCCAGCCACTCTCCCAGCCATTCAAAGTTCAACTCCATGTCCTTCTTCACACTTGTCACTGGGACGAGGTGAAGAATGGAGGAAGTGTTTTTCATTTCAGAGGAGGTACAAGTTCACTGGCAGTTACGCAACCTGATGGCATGGGCGCCTTCATGCAGAAAAGAGGTTGGAGGTTAACCTGGCTATCATGTTTGCGGGTTCACTGCTTATCTTGAGTCAATCCAACCCCCTTGATTTAAAAAAAAGTGCCCCATCCTGCAGGTTTCCATGCTATCTCTCACAATAACTAAATATCTCCCTTAATTTGTCCTGTGGCAGCTCAAGCAGATCAAGGTCACTTTTGTATTTATTCCAAAGAGTTTATGAGGAAAAGCCTAAAGCCCTGTACACACGATGAGAACATTGGACGAATGATCATCTGGTTTTTTTGCATGCTAGTCTCATATCAAAAGTGTAGACATTACTAAAGTTACAAAAACTCTTGTGTGAAAGAAAATTTGCAAGTGATGTATTGTATTTGTATTGTATTTTCAGAGGAAAACTGTACTGATTGAACAAAAATCCTACGATCTGGTCTCGTATGAGAAAAACTTTCGTGCTTGTCCCTTCAAATAATTTCAGAGGAAAGCTGTGTACTAACAATCAGATTATCGTACGATCGCTTCGAAGGCGGTATTTTCAGATCGTGTGTACTAGGCATTATGGGTTGTGGTGTTATCTCTCACAAGCCTGCAATAAATCTATGTTGCTGGATGGGATTACATGTTATAGCATACACTGGATGAAGGCTGTACTCAACGATACAGTTTCATGGTGTGCCTCAAGTCAGCTTAATTTGCTTGAGCGGAACCCATGCACTAATTTTAACTGAAAGCTAACCTATACTTTGCCTAGGGGCAGTCGATAAGCCAGTTCCTGCACTAAGGCCTACGTGAAATAACTTCAGAAAGGGAGGTCCCATGCTCCAGCTCACACTCCATGGTTCTCCAGGCCTTTGTCAGAAGGCTATCACTCATACATCATAACAATTCAAAGGGGGATCCAGCCCTGTGGTTGCAAGTCTGGTCTATAGGGGCTGTGCCACACACCTGGTCCAAATACAGCAAGGACATGGGTTTCTGTCACCAGCACCAGACAGGCTGGGCCTCCTTCTTTCTACCACCATCAGTCGCTTAACCCAGCTGGTCTATACTCTTACCTCTAGTTCCTTAGGCATAGACCATCATATCCATACCGGACATTCCATCCACACTGCACCTCAGTAGCATTGCCCTGTATACAAAGGGCAGCATTGCTGAGCTGGTTGATAGGTTTCTGGAAGCTGGGCCACACATTGTAATTGGTTGTTAGGGTGCAGGTGACTTCCTGCACCCTAACATCCAGTGACACTGTACAATTCAGCCACCTGTGCTCTAGCCCAATAAAGTTTCCTAGCGACCAATAACACACGTCCACACGGCATCATTGGTTGGTAGGATGCTGGCAGCTGGGCCACAGCATCATTGGTTGCTGTGTTAGCATCCTAGTAACCAAAACCGGGGAGGGGGGTTGAGGTATTTCTACCATTTCTATATATAACAGCTTCCTGCTGTCATTGGTTCGTAAGGAAGCAGCAGGTGCTAGCACCCGCAGTGTCCCTAGCAACCGCTGCAGTCTCCAGCACATTGTCTTACATGACTGGGAATCCCCAGCCACATAAGTGACTTCACTGCCCAAATATGGTCACTGGCCAAATTTGGGTAATGGCCAGGGGCAGACTGACCATTCGAGCACTCGGGCACTGCCCAAGGGCCCGGGGTCAGTAGGGGGCCCCATGAGATGCCCCTGGTACCTTTTACAGGCTTTTTGTGAGTGCGGGCAAGGACATAGGGGCCCCATGATCCCCTATTGCTTGGGGGCCCCATGAGTTGTCAGTCCGCCTCTGGTAATGGCATCTACCAAATATGGATATGTCACTATTTAGTCAGTGATGTTACTACTATCCCTGCCCTATCCCTTACATAGCTGGTGACAGCTCGGGGAGCTGTCATTTGGCAGATGCACCATGGGAATCAGTCATGTGCCCCAAGTTCTTTGGGTTTTTCATGTTAGTCAGTTGGTGGACGTCAATTGTTGATGGTTTTATAGCGAGGGAATTTTTTTTTCTGTTAAAGGACTTGTCAAATGTTCTGGGTGTTTTTTTTTCTAGCTTACATTTCTTTCTTTTCTTTTTTTAATGCGTAGGGGTATTATATTCAGGTGGTGGAGTGGTATCTGGGGACCCCCTTTTTTCAAAGGGGCATTCCAGATTCCAATAAGCCCCCTGCTTGAAGACCTCCACAACCACTGGGCCAGGGTTGTGGGGAAGAGGTCCTTGTCCTCCTCAACAAGATTGCATGTGGCTCTGGTTTGCATTCTGTAGAAGAATGTGCGGCAGCAAAAGTAACATTTACAAAGAAAAAAATTATACAGGTGATATTGCTGGCAAATGACATTTCATACAGGCGTCTTTTATTATAGAAAAAAAAAAAGCACACGACAACTCCAAAGGTCCCTCAAACATTTTAGGGAACCTTTGGGGGGGGTCTGTGTGCCATTATTTTAAATAGAAGCCAGGAAGGAAAAGTCATTTGCTGCCAATTTAAAACAATGTTTCCTGTACAAATATCAGTGTTTTTAACCCCCTTCCTGCCCAGGCCAATTATCAGCTTCAGCGCTGTTGAAAGACACTTGGACGGTCATGCAACACTGTACCCAAACAAAATTTTTATCATTTTTTTAGACAGAGTTTTCTTTTGGTGGTATTTAATCACCACTGGGGCTTTTTATTTTTTGCCAAACTAAAAAAGACTGAAAATTTTGAAGAAAAAAAAAAGTTTTTTCTTAGTTTCTGTTATAAAATTTAGCAAATAAGTAATTTTTCTCATTCACTGATATGCGCTAATTAGGCTTCAGTGATGGGCAATTTTTGGACAGCACTCATGAGGAGGCACTGATAGGTAGCACTGATGGGCATTGACAGGCATCACTGATGGGCACTGAAAGGCAACACTCATATATGGCACTGATAGGCAGCACTGACGAGCACTGATAGGTGGCAGTGATTGGAACTGTTAGGCGGCACTGACAGGCACTGATAGGCGGCACTGACAGGCACTGATAGGCGGCACTGATGGGCACTGATAGGCGGCACTGACTGGCACTGATAGTTGGCACTGAAAGGCAGCTCAGATGGGCACTGATATGTGGAATTGTTGTGCACTGGTAGGCACTGGTATGTGGCATTGAAGGGCAATTACAGGTGGCACTGATGGGGCTATCCTGATCATCAGAGTACTGATGATCAATGCCCTCATGATCAGTGCAGGGGCGGACTGACCATTTGGAAACTCGGGCACTGCCCGAGGGCCAGGGGTCAGTAGGGGGCCCCATGAGATGCTCCTAGTACCTTTTTCATAGGCTTTTTTGCGTTTGGGCAAGGACACAGGGGCCCCATGATCCCCTATTGCCCCGGGGCCCCATGAGTTGTCAGTCCGCCCCTGGATCAGTGTAGATGTCCCCTCTGAGGAATGCCGATTACAGACTCTCCTCTTCTCACGTGCTGTCAGCGTGAGGAGAGGCCTGCCGATAACCAGCATTTCCTATTTGCATGTGATCAGCTGTGATCGGACACAGCTGATCACATGACAGAGCCGACATTATCTACTCTGTACTCTGATCGGTGATTCGCTGTGTCCCAGGGACACGGCACATCACCGATTGATACGCCAGGGGCACGCATGCGCAGTTAGAGTAGGAGGACATCATATGACACCCTCCCAGGATGAGAGAACCGCCCCCCGCCCGTCCATCATTTCTTTATATGGCGAGTGGGAGGCGGTTAAAAATCACTACTCCCTTTTTTTTTTTTTTTTGTTTAAATTTTTTTTACTGATACTTGTACCCCAGGGCAGTGACCACCAAACAACTCCCCTATGCTACTTTTTTGTCAACACTTTGTCTATTGGCCCAAAAATTGATTTCAGTGGAGTTTGGGTTTGGCATCCGAACTTCTCTGAAGTTTGCCGAAACCTGCTTACAATAAACCCATCGCAGTTCGGCTCATCATTATCTAATACATTTGTGCTCAAAAGTTTGCAACAATTGTGAAATTTTGCCATTGAAATTGAAAATATGGATGATCATAAAAACTGTCTTTTTTTTTAACCACTTTGAGTCCAGACACTTTTACCCCCTTCCAGTCCAGGCCAGGGGCGGACTGACCATTTGGAAACTCGGGCACTGCCCGAGGGCCCGGGGTCAGTAGGGGGCCCCATGAGATGCCCCTGGTACCTTTTTCATAGGCTTTTTTGAGTTTGGGAAAGGACACAGGGGCCCCATGATCCCCTGTTGCCCGGGGGCCCCATGAGTTGTCAGTCCGCCCCTGGTCCAGGCCAATTTTCATCACACTTTGAGTAACAATGAGTAATGCAACACTGTACACCTATGAAATTTATATTATTTTTTTGAGACAGAGCTTTTTTTTTTTGGTAGTATTTGTTTTTTATTTTTTGCTATATAAATGAAATAAATTTTGGAAAAAAAATTTGCAAATAAATAATTTTTCTTTATAAATTTAGACCAAAATGTATTCTGCTCCATTTTTGGAGTAAAAATCCCCCTAAACAGTGCATATTATTAAATCTTTGGGTAAACCTGATTCCGAGTAGGTGCAGGACAGCTAATATGGCCCTAGAAACTGCAGACTCATCGCTGGCTGGAGAAGGATGTTGCAAAGAGTGTCGACATGTGACCAGAGACTGCAGTCCAACCAACCACACGTGTGGGAATCTTGCAACTTTTCATCAAAATAATTGATATTGCAGGCGATCCAAGCCAGTTGACTTTGGTGACAGTTCCCACATTAGCCATTCTCTGGCGTTCCCCGCGACCCGCGGTGCCTTTTACCCCATAACCAAAACAAGACTCAGAACTTTTCATGGAAAGCGTTCACTTTTAAAGTAAAGAATGTGATGGAGCAACGGACGAGACGCACTTCCCGTGTGTCAAAAAACACGTTTCAAGCTGACAATCAAGCAAGTTGTTAGAGACTACCTAATTAACACCCACCGACGTGGCCATAAAGGACAATTATTCCTTTTGTGGAGTCCTTTGCGTTTCTTCACCGGGGCGTAATTAAAGCGGATTGCCTTACACAATGTTTACAGGATATTTGCATGGGGTGTAATGGGAGGGGGCCGGCCATTATATCCCCGGCAGACGGGAAGACTTACAAAGTGTAACATAGTAACTGAATCGGGGCTTTGTGTGTTTCCTCTGGCAATCCCCCATGATGGAATGCAGATGAGGTGATGAAGCTGCTGAGCGTTGTTATGGAAAGGAAGACAATATAATAAACTCCGTATAGGGCCGCGTCGCCATGCACGCCATATCGCATCATATTTACCATCGAAAATGAGGTCCCCCAATCAGATCACAGTCCACCCCTTCACATCAGAGCCCCCCCCCTTCATGTCTAGACCTCCATCACATCAGAGTCCCCCCCTCCATTGTCCTGGCCTCCATAACATCAGAGTCCCCCCTCCATGTCTAGACTCCCATCACATCAAAGCCTCCCCTTCATGTCTAGACCTCCATCACATCAGAGTCCCCCCCTCCATTGTCCTGGCATCCATAACATCAGAGTCCCCCCCTCCATTGTTCTGGCCTCAATAACATCGGAGTCCCCCCTCCATATCTAGACTCCCATCACATCAGAGTCCCCCCCCCCCTCCATTGTCCTGGCCCCCATCACGTCAGAGTTCCTCACTTCATGTCTAGACCCTAATCACATCAAAGTCCCCACCTCCATGTCTAGACCCCCATCACATCAGAGTCCTCCCTCCATGTCTAGACTTCCATCACATCAGAGTCCCCCCTCCATTCTCCTGGCCCCCATCAAATCAGAGTCCCCCCCTCCATGTGTAGACGCTCATCACATCAGAGACCCCCCCCCTCCATGTCTAGACCCCCATCAAATCAGAGTCCTCCCCTCCATGTCTAGACTCCCATCACATCAGAGTCCCCCCCCCTCCATGTCTAGACCCCCATCGCATCAGAGTCCCTCCCTCCATGTCTAGACTCCCATCACATCAGAGTCCCCCCTCCATGTCTAGACTCCCATCATATCAGAGTCCCTCCCTCCATGTCTAGACTCCCATCACATCAGAGTCCCCCCCCTCCATTGTCCCGGCCCCCATCACATCAGAGTCCCCCCTCCATGTCTAGGGCCCCATCACATCAGTGTCCCCCCCTCCATGTCCAGGCCCCATCACATCCGAGTCCCCCCCTCCATGTCCAGGCCCCCATCACATCAGAGTCCTCCCCAGTGTCTTTTATCCTCACTATTCACCTCCGTAAATCCCCATGCATCGGATATCAGTCTCACACACCAGATAAATTTGCTTCTCATGAAAATGATTGGCAAATATCACTTATTGGCAAATATACATAGTTAGTCTGGCTGGAAAAAGACAAACGTCCATCCAGTTCAACAATTAAAAAAAAAAAAGTTATAATCCTACACCCACAGTTGATCCAGAGGAAGGCAAAAAAACCCAGCAAAGCATGATCCAATTTGCTCCTGCTGGGAAAAAAAAATTCTTCCTGATCCCCCGAGAGGCAATCGGATATTCCCTGGATCAACGTCACCTATAAATGTTATATCCAGTTATATTCTGTGTATCCAAGAAAGAATCCAGGACTTTCCTACAGCAATCCACTGAGCTGGCCACAACCAACTCTTGAGGGAGTCTATTCCACATTTTCTCCAAACCTTTCTGTGTTTGGAGATTACATTTCTTTTCCTCCAGACATAAACAGTGCCCCCTTGTCCTCTGTGATGACCTCAGGGGGAATAACTCTACACCGAGTTCACTATATGAACCACTGATGTATTATACATGGAGATCATATCCCCCCTTATGTATTATACATGGGGATCATATCCCCCCTTATGTATTATACATGGGGATCATAGCCCCCCTTATGTATTATACATGGAGATCATATCCCCCCCTCATGTATTATACATGGAGATCATATCCCCCCTTATGTATTATACATGGAGATCATATCCCCCCTTATGTATTATACATGGAGATCATATCCCCCCTTATGTATTATACATGGAGATCATATCCCCCTTATGTATTCTACATGGAGATCATATCCCCCCTTATGTATTATACATGGAGATCATATCCCCCCTTATGTATTATACATGGAGATCATATCCCCCCCTTATGTATTATACATGGAGATCATATCCCCCCTTATGCATTATACATGGAGATCATATCCCCCCTTATGTATTATACATGGTGATCATATCCCCCCTTATGCATTATACATGGAGATCATATCCCCCCTTATGTATTATACATGGTGATCATATCCCCCCTTATGTATTATACATGGAGATCATATCCCCCCTTATGCATTATACATGGTGATCATATCCCACTTATATATTATACATGGAGAGCATATCCCCCTTTATGTATTATTCATGGTGATCATACCCCCCCTTATGTATTATACATGGTGATCATATCCCCCCTTATGTATTATTCATGGAGATCATATCCCCCTTATGTATTATACATGGAGATCATATCCCCCCTTATGTATTATACATGGAGCTCATATCCCCCCTTATGTATTATACATGGAGATCATATCCCCCCTTATGTATTCTACATGGTGATCATATCCCCCCCTTATGTATTATACATGGAGATCATATCCCCCCTTATGTATCATTCATGGAGATCATATCCCCCTTATGTATTATACATGGAGATCATATCCCCCCCTTATGTATTATACATAGAGCTCATATCCCCCCTTATGTATTATACATGGAGCTCATATCCCCCCTTATGTATTATACATGGAGATCATATCCCCCCTTATGTATTATACATGGTGATCATATCCCCCCCTTATGTATTATACATGGAGATCATATCCCCCCTTATGTATCATTCATGGAGATCATATCCCCCTTATGTATTATACATGGAGATCATATCCCCCCCCTTATGTATTATACATAGAGCTCATATCCCCCCTTATGTAATATACATGGAGATCATATCCCCCCTTATGTATTATATATGGAGAACATATCCCCCCTTATGTATTATACATGGAGAACATATCCCCCCTTATGTATTATACATGGAGATCATATCCCCCCTTATGTATTGTACATGGTGATCATATCCCCCCTTATGTATTATACATGGAGATCATATCCCCCCTTATGTAATATACATGGAGATCATATCCCCCCTTATGTATTATACATGGAGATCATATCCCCCCTTATGTATTATACATGGAGATCATATCCCCCCTTATGTATTATACATGGAGATCATATCCCCCCTTATGTATAATACATGGTGATCATACCCCCCCTTATGTATTATACATGGAGATCATATTCCCCTTTATGTATTATACATGGAGATCATATCCCCCCTTATGTATTATACATGGAGATCATATCCTCCCTTATGTATTATACATGGAGATCATATCCCCCCTTATGTATTATACATGGAGATCATATCCCCCCTTAATCTCCTCTTCTCAGTAGAGAATACATTCAGTTCCTCTAATCTTTCCTCATAGCTGAGCTCCTCCATGCCTCTTATCAGTTTGGTTGCCCTTCTCTGTACTTTCTCCAGTTCCCCAATGTTCTTTTTGTGAATTAGTGCCCAAAACTGAACTGCATATTCCAGGTGAGGTGATACTTACACATGATCCCCAGGATCATTTCTCTTTTAAAGTATCCCGATCTCACGCTCGGTAAGGGAAAAAAAAAAAGAAAAGTCTTCAATAGTGCAGTAATGTTAAAATGCAGAGTTTATTCGTCCCCAGTTAAAATAATACAAACAAACATTATACATCGCCCATCATTAACAAAAAAGCAGTATCCATATATAAATACTCGTAAGCGACCTTAACCTAGCCAATTGGCGTCTCCCCCGGTTCAACAGCACATGAGCTCCATTCTGTTCACCTGGGGTAGGTCTGACGTCACTCTCCAATCGATCACTGTGCAACCCAGCCTTGACATGTTCCATTATTACAACTTTCTCAAAGGGCTCGGGCATACGGCGCCAGGGGCTGACTGACCATTTGGAGACTTGGGCACTGCCTGAGGGCCCGGGGTCAGTATGGGGCCCCATGAGATGCCCCTGGTACCTTTTTCATAGGCTTTTTTGAGTTTGGGCAAGGACACAGGGGCCCCATGATCTCCTATTACCCAGGAGTCCCATGAGTTGTCAGTCCACCCCTGTACGGCGCGGTGACAGGTCCTAAATAAAACCCTATCTACAGTATCGATCTCCATCCCTAAATAAAGAACACTCAGAAAAAGTCCCCCTCATAAAAAAAATCACAAAATATCTACAGGAAATCTGAGAAAATAGAAACGTATATCCTGGCTTCCAGTTTATCTATCTATATCATTCTGTTACACTGTGGGTGGCACAGTGGCTTAGTGGTTACCACATCTGCCTTGCAGTAAATGGGTCATGGGTTCAATTCCCAACCATGGTGCCTCCTGCATGGAGTTTGCATGTTCTCCCTGTGCTTGCGTGGGTTTCATTGATGTAAATATTATGATATATGTAAAAGCACTGTGTAAATGGATGGCGCTATATATCAAATAAATAAATCTGTCTACAGATATACATTCATGACCAAAAATCGTGCCCCCTCTGCATTTCTGTCAGATAAAGCACCACTTTGCCCAGAAAATTGTTACAATTACAAAATGTTTTGGCATTCTCATATTTATTTCTTTTTGTTTGTATTGGTAAGACACAAAAAGGTGGAGAAACAAAAAGCCAAATCTGACACATTCTATGCAAAACCCCAAAAATGGACTGGACAAAATGATTGGCACCCTCAATTTAATATTTGGCAGCTCACCCCTTGGAGAAAAATAACTGAAATCAATGGCTTCCTGTAACCATCAATGGGTTTCTTCCACCTCTCTACTGGAATTTTGGAGCGCTCTTCTTTAACCAACTGCTCCAGGTCTCTCAGATTGGAAGGGTTCATTTATTTTTCTGAAAACAGTAGAATTATGTTATTATGTTTCGTCTGTCCACAGCACATTCTCCCAAAAAGGATTTTGGCTTCCTCAGGTAAGTTTTGGCAAACTCCAATCTGGCTTTTTTTTGTTTCTGTGTCAGCTGTGGGGTCCTCCTGGCTCTCATACCATAACGTCCTTTTTCATTCAGATGGCAACGTATAGTGCGAGCTGACACCAGTGTACCCTGTGCCTGAAGGTCAGCTTGAATTTGTCTGGAAGTTGATCAACGCTCTTTATCCACCATTCAAACAATCCTTCTTTGCAATCTTTGATTAAGTTTTTCTCTTTTGTCCACATCCAGGGAGATTAGCTACAGTGCCATGGGCTGTAAACTTCTTGACAATGTTGCACACAGAGGACACAGGAACATGAAGATCTCTGGAGATGGCCTTGTAAGCCTGAGATTGTCAATGCTTTTCCACAATTTTTCTTTCTCAAATCCTCAGACAATTCTTTGATGCTCTTTCTCCATGCTCCATGCGACACACAGAGACACACAACAGAAAGGTGGATTAAAATTTTCACCATTTTAACTGGTTGCCGGTATGATTTCTATATTGTCAGCGCCTGTTAATTAATACAGGTGAGTTTATTACAAATTACAGGAGCATCACAAACTTGGAGTACATTTCTTACAATTTTGAGAAGGTGCCAATATATTTGTCCAATCCATTTTTGGAGTTTTGCATGGAATGTGTCAGATTTGGCTTTTTGTTTCTCCACATTTTTGTCATACCAATAAATAAATTATTATTATTATTATTATTATTATTATTAATAATAATAATAAAAAATATAAGAATGCTGAAACATTTGCACACAATTGCAACAATTTTCTGGGTGAAGTGCTGCATATTATCTAACAGAAATGCAGGGGTACCAATATTTTTGGCTGTGACTCTATCTATCTATATATCTATCTATCTATCTATCTATCTATCTATCTATCTATCTATCTATCATTCTTTTAACCGCTTTTCCACCGCGCTATAGCAGAAATACTGTTTCAGGGCAGCAGGGGTGTGCAAAATCATGAATATATACATGATTTTGTATTTCTGGGTAGGGGGTGCACACAAGCTGTGTGCGCACCCTACCTGCGCCACCATTCGCAGCCACGGCTGTC
The DNA here is from genome assembly GCF_062004578.1 of Staurois parvus. NCBI lineage: Eukaryota > Metazoa > Chordata > Amphibia > Anura > Ranidae > Staurois > Staurois parvus. The sequence goes on along the minus strand of NW_028318348.1, from coordinate 168,164 downwards.
AATCACCGGGTCCCAGATGATGATTACTCGCCAGCGTCCTTTGATTACCAAGGATCTCCAACGGGGAGGAGGGCTGCTTTGTTTACTAACAGTCCTCCTCCCTGTCGGCTCAGGTACACTGCTCTGGATGGCTGTGCACAGCACAGCCATCCAGAGCAGTGTGCTTACAGTGAACCACCAACACACCGCCCCCCAGTAAAACACTCCCAGCACACAGTTATCTCTTTGATCACCCCTCATTTTTTTATAGCGCAAATAATAAAAACCGCACAGGCGATCAAATACCACCAAAAGCAAGCTCCATTTGTTGAAAAAAAGGATGTAAATTTAATTTGGGTGAAGCGTTGCAGGACCGCGCAATTGTCAGTTAAAGTAACGCAGCGCTGTAGCAAAAAATGACCTGGTCAGGAAGGGGGGTAAATCCTCTGGAGGGCAAGGGGTTAATCTATCTATGAAGGAGATTTACTAAAACCGGTGCATACAGAAACTGGTGCAGCTGTGCATAGTAACCAATCAGCTCCTAACTTCAGCTTGTTCAATTAAGCTTTGACAATAAAACCTGGAAGCTGATTGATCACTATGCAGAGCTGGACCAGTTTTAATAAGTCTGTCTGTCTGTCTGTCTGTCTGTCTGTCTGTCTGTCTGTCTGTCTGTCTGTCTGTCTGTCTGTCTGTCTGTCTATCTATCTATCTATCCATCTATCCCTCTATCCATCTATCTATCTATCTATCTATCTATCTATCTATCCCTCTATCCATCTATCTATCTATCTATCTATCTATCTATCTATCTATCTATCTATCTATCTATCTATCTATCTATCTTTCTATCCAGACAAGTCAAGTAGAGTCCCCTATATTAAAGTACTAATTGACATCTGAGCAGTTGAAATGTTGTTTGTTATGTTGTATTGGCCCATTATTGTGTTGCCTTGTGGGGAGGATGTGGAGCATCATTAGAGCAATGGCTACCTCCTCATTATGGCAATACGTAGTAACCAGACAATGGCTGAGTGACCTCGCCCACCTACATACTCACTTTTTCTCTCCCCTGTGTGACACGGAGGAAATTCTCTGGGTGGGGAGTGCAGTTTTCCAGCAGTTTGTAATTATAAAGTTAGTGCAGACAATGGTTTGCCATTATTGTGAATAGAGCTACGTTTTGCTTCCTTATTCAGTGCCCGAAGCCATCCCTGCCAGGGACTAAATCCCCCCCACCCCCCGCAGGGCAAATTTGTCAGACAAAAAACTTGCACAGGCTAAAGACTGTCTGCTGTGTGTTGTGACCAGTGGGACAGGCTTTCCTCAATGGTTGTCTTCCAGAGGTCAGAGGCTAATTGCTGAGGGCACTTTTCATTAGCAGTCAGTCTGGGTGGACAAACTGCTTTTTGCTTCCCTTTGAGTTTGACGAGCTGAATGGGATTTCAATTCTACTTTTTGGTCAAGGCCAGTCTTCATATAACACTCTTGTAGGAACCTTATCTGAAGAATGGCATTCATATTTTGGCACCAGTTAACAAAAGGGATTCCCAAAAACATTGGAACTTGGGCCATACATCTCAAAATTAGTCCTTGGCACTTAAAATTTAACTTAGCCCTTGAAATTAACCTCCTAACATCTAACAGTTAGTACATTTGTTTACAAACCTGGTAGGTGATGCAGGCTCAGCCAAGGTGTTGAGTCAAGGGACAACCTGGTCTTCACTAGAGCACCTTGCAGGAGTATCGGGCCAATGAACCCAGTCACCCCCAGGCTACTTGGCTGCAAACTGACATCAAGCCACGGCCCTCAGGATCACCTCACCAAGGGGTTGCAGGAACAGAGTAGCTACACTATGGAGAAATGATTTGGTATTACGGAAAGGTCAAAATACGAGCAAAGGACAAGGCAGTGAGCAGTCAAGAAAGTAGATGGAATCCAGGTTGAGATCAAGGCAGGTGGCAAGTCCTCCAAACTTTTAAGTCATTACAGTACTCAACAGTGAGGAAGGGATCAGAGGAAGGACCCAAAAACAGCAGAGGACACAGGTGACTGGCAAACCTTGAGATGTGGAATGCAGAGGGAACTGATGGAGGCTAGAGCACTGGAATGAAGGGAAGAGCTCCTTTGTTTGCTCCTTTATTAACCTTGAAAAGGTAACTTTAAGCCTTTCACCTCAAGGGACCATTCACACTATTGCATTGCATCAACATGCATTGGTTTAAGGCAACCCATTTAAAATGAATGGGCTGCCAATGCACAAAAAAATGTACTAACTGTGGCAGTGTAGCACAATTCACGTTACAACACACATCCTTCAGCAAGTTGCTTTGGGGTGCCCATCAGAATGAAAGGCACCGCAATGCAATAGTGTGAATGGGCCCTATAGCTAACTATACCTTAACCTTCAAACCATGAAAAAGAAAGTTGTCTTTACTATCAATTTATACTTAATGTATATCAAAAGCAGCCAATCTCAACCAGGATTCTGTGGAACCCTAAGGTTCCTCAAAAAGGTTGATGGGAGTGTCTTTGAGCTGTGACTGATTGACCTCCCTTCTGATCATGCCTTCATAGTTCCAGGGCCGACACCAGCAGCATGATCCAATTATCTTTTTAACTTTCTGTAAAGGGTGATATGACTAAGGCATACAGATGTCATCAGCCCATAATAATTGCTATGCTCCCCAAAACCCATCTACCCCAACTTATCTACAATAAGCAAACCAAAGTCCATTTACTAACAAATAACCAAACACAAAACATTCCTTAAACCAGAAACAATATTAATAATAACAGTAACCACAGGTTGGCTGATCTTTGGAGGCACAAAAATAACAAACATCCGCTTTGTATCTTCATAACTACTTAAAGGTCCCCAGCCGCACCATACCGGCTCAGGGACAATCTCAACTCTTACAGATACCTCTCTGTTCAATTTCCCAGTTACCCACCATTAACTGGTATTCCACAAGGGACTCCATACCTTAGATGGGCCCTTAATAGGATATATCACAGCAAATTATACATGCCTTCAAAGACCCCAACAACCAAGCCACTATGACCACCAAGGAGAAGTGATCCAATGCAGAGTGGGAGGGCGGGAAGTTTCTTCATTGTTGGTTTCTTCCAACTGCCTTGAACTTTCCAGATCCTGCCTTGAAGACCCCCTGCAGCCCCTCCTCTCCTTTTAACCAGCCTAACGGTGTTAGTTTATCTTTTAATTGTTTCTTAAAAGGTAAATTTACACTTTGAGATACACATAAGTTGCCTTTTCTGACTTGTTTTTACAGGCATGTGTTCCAAGGCATCTGTACTTCCCTGCCTGAAAATTTCTGTAGTACTGTGACCAGTCAGAGAGGTTCTCTATAATTGTGGAAGCACTCTGTATGTAAATTAAAAGTAATTTGGTCTTGGTTCATCAGAGATGCAACATCACATGAGTGCAAAATAGTGCTTACGGCATGCTACAATGCTATACAAAAACATTGGATGAAGGGCCACTTTAGCATGCCTTAAGTGCACTTTAATGTGCTCTTAATGCTATTTACACCTTGGTGAATCAGAGCTTTTGACTCAGAATTGTAACTCCACTTTGAATTGTTTCTTACTAGTAGCAGAGAATATGGCAGTAGGAATTGGTTTTATCATTTATCACTTTACAGAGGGTAATGCACACATGAGACCTGTTTTACCTGGAAAAGAATTTGTAAAGAATTTCTGTCCATCCAGTTGACATTTTTACAGCTCTGCCACACAGTACAGCCCTGTCTAGCTCGACAGAAGATCTGTTTTTTATTAAAGAGGATCTCCAGTCTTGTCCCAAAAAAATTAAAAGTTAGTAGCTGCACATCCTGTAGCTGATGAATTTTAATATAAGGACACTTACCTGCCCAGTGATCCAGTGATGTCCTCCTTCTTCTGCTTTGGGTGCAGATGCCAGCATCTTGGGTAAGGGAAACCGGCAGTGAAGCCTTCCGACTTCACAGCCGGATTCCTACCTCTACCTAGAGATTCCTCCTCTCTATTTGTCCTGTTTAGTGTTCATTGAAAGTGAAAGGAAAAGAAAATCCAAAAATTTGGGTTGTCCCCAGAAGAGCAATAAAGGGGAAATATTCCAATGGGGACAAAAAAGTTAACAAAAAAAAAACTCGATGGACCACTCAGTCTTTTTCTGCCGTCACTTTTCTATATTTCTAGTTCTGGTGACCTGGGGGTCCCCAAGAGATTCCCTTAATTTTCAGGGGTTTCCTCTCACTTCCTGTTTGGCTATGGGACAAGAAGAGAAAGGAAATCTCCACAATGGGATACAGATGGCAAAAAAAGTCTGACAGGGGCTAAAACCCTCTCTTACTCCAAGATGAAAAAAAAAAGTTTCTACCTATAGGTCTACTTTAATGTGTAAGCTTAAATCAATCGAAAATTTAATAAACAAATAAATAATATTTACATTCAATTTAATACATTATATTATTGATATTAAAATAACAAAAATAAAAACATTTTTAAAAAAAAATCACAATAATAGTCAATAAAATCTTAGATTGTAAGCTCCAAGGATCAGGCCCTCCTATTCATCTTGTATTGAACTGTATTGTTGCTGTATTCTCTCCCGTTATATTGTAAAGTGCTGAGCAAACTGTTGGCGCCATATAAATCCTGTATAATAATAATAATAATAATAAATCCTGTATAATAATAATAATAATAATAATAATAATAAATCCTGTATAATAATAATAATAATAATAATAATAATAAATCCTGTATAATAATAATAATAATAATAATAATAAATCCTGTATAATAATAATAATAATAATAATAATGATAAATCCTGTATAATAATAATAATAATAATAATAAATCCTGTATAATAATAATAATAATAAAAATAATAATAATAATAATAATAATAATAAATCCTGTATAATAATAATAATAACAAATCCTGTATAATAACAATAATAATAATAATAATAATAATAATAATAAATCCTGTATAATAATAATAAATCCTGTATAATAATAATATTAATAAATCCTGTATAATAATAATAATAATAAAAAAATTAAATACGTTTTATACATAAATAAAATACATTTTTGAAATGAAAATGAATATCATCACCAAGCCTAAGCAATGAAGGTGTGTAAGTTGGTATAGGGGTCAGGCTGAAGAATTTGGAAGTCAGGATGGTCAGTCTTTATTCCTCATAATACCTTGAATGGACCACACAGGGACGCAGAGCAAAGGCCACACCTAATTGGTGATCATCTTGAAAAGGACGGATGACATCTACCAAGACAAAACACACACAGGTCACGCCATTCACCTTCAATGTCCACGCAATTTCCAATTTTTTTTTTTTACCTTCTGCTACAAAAAAAGAAATTGTTTAATTTAAGCATGTGATTATTTAAATGATTTAAAATGTTGGCATTAAAAGTGCTCTAATTTTGGGATGGTGACACTTCTCCCAGTTCTAGGGAATCACAAGAGTGCTGGGATATTTATTTATTACAGGTACTTATATAGCGCTGTCAATTTATGCATCGCTTTACATATATTTAGAATCCCAGCCACACAGGGGCGGACTGACAACTCATGGGGCCCCCGGGCAATAGGGGATCACGGGGCCCCTGTGTCCTTGCCCAAACTCAAAAAAGCCTATAAAAGAGGTACCAGGGGCATCTCATGGGGCCCCCTACTGACCCCGGGCCCTCAGGCAGTGCCCAAGTTTCCAAATGGTCAGTCCGCCCCTGCAGCCACGGCACCTCCTGCCTGGAGTTTGCATGTTCTCCCTGTGCCTGCGTGGGTTTCCTCCAGGTACTCCGGTTTCCTCCCACACTCCAAAGACATGTTGGTAGGTGAATTGGATCCTGTCTAAACTGTCCCTAGTATGTGTATGTATGAATGTGAGTTAGGGACCTTAGATTGTACGCCTCTTGAGGGTTAGGGACTGATGTGAATGTATAATATATATGTAAAGTGCTGCGTAAATTGACAGCACTATATAAGTACCTGAAATAAATATATATTGTACATTCACATCAGTCCCTAACCCTCAAGGGGTGTACAATCTAAGGTCCCTAACTCACATCCATACATACACATACTAGGGACAATTTAGACAGGAGCCAATTCACCTACCAGCATGTCTTTAGAGGGTAGGAGGAAACCGGAGCACCCAGAGGAAATGCAGCAGTTCACTAACTGGATTAAGTTGTGTGCATCTGCTGAACATTTTTGCTGTTGGGATTATTGCAGAGTTCAGTGACAGATCATCTAATTGCCCTGCACTGGTGGCGTTAATATGAAATGTAACTTCTCCGGATGATTTACATTACAAGAGTCTTTTTAGATGGGCGTCACAAAACCCTATGCTGGGTTAAGCAAAAATAAAACCCCTTCAGTGGGGCCCCACACAGTACAAGGGATAAATGCTTGCTTAGTGTAGGGGTCTAGCTATACCTATCCCTCGCTCATGCAAGTACCATACATTGGGTAGTCCCCTTTGCACCTTCTTTAACCACTCCACCAACATCATCGTGTACAACGCAGGACCAGCCGTCCCACGTTGTACATGAAGATGAGGAGAGCCCGCCCACATCCTAGAGCAGAGGAGAGCGCCAACCGCTGGGGGGAGTGAGGAGTAAGGTAAGGAGAACGGCCTGTTCCAATAGTGTAGGTGTACCCCACTGCAAGGGTCAGTTTTTCATTTAACCCAGAGTTCAGCTTTAGAGAAAGAAATGCTAAAGAATATAAAATAAAGAAAAAGATAAATGAAATAATATAATCAGTTACTTATTGTATTCTTTTATATTCCTAGATTGTAAGCTCGAAAGAGTAGGGCCCTCTTACCCCTTGTGTGCTGTTTGATGTTACTGTACTGTTTCATGTATTGTCCCCCCCCCCTCTGTTGTACAGCGCTGAGCAAACCCTTTGGCGCTATATAAACTCGATAAATAAATAAATATCACTCCAACCAATGCCATTCACAAATAGAGGAGCCTAAGAATTCATTATAGTACAGCCAGGGAGAATGTAGCCTATCCATTCACTAGATAACAGTGATATCACTGAGAAAGCAGCCTATCCATTCACTAGAGACCAGTGACATCATTGAGAATGCAGCCTATCCATTCACTAGAGACCGGTGACATCACTGAGAATGCAGCCTATCCATTCACTAGAGACCGGTGACATCGCTGAGAGAGCAACCGATCCATTCACTAGAGACCGGTGACATCACTGAGAATACAGCCTATCCATTCACTAGAGACCAGTGACATCACTGAGAATGCAGCCTATCCAATCACTAGAGACCAGTGACATCACTGAGAATGCAGCCTATCCATTCACTAGAGACCAGTGACATCACTGAGAATGCAGCCTATCCATTCACTAGAGACCAGTGACATCACTGAGAATACAGCCTATCCATTCACTAGAGACCAGTGACATCACTGAGAATACAGCCTATCCATTCACTAGAGACCGATTGCATCACTGAGAATGCAGCCTATCCATTCACTAGATAACAGTGATATCACTCAGAAAGCAGCCTATCCATTCACTAGAAACTGATGACATCACCGAGAATGCAGCCTATCCATTCACTAGAAATGGATGACATAACTGAGAATACAGCCTATCCATTCACCAGAGATCAGTGACATCACTGAGAATGCAGCCTATCCATTCACTAGAAACGGATGACATCACTGAGAATACAGCCTATCCATTCACCAGAGATCAGTGACATCATTGAGAATGCAGCCTATCCATTCACCAGAGATCAGTGACATCACTGAGATTGCAGCCTATCCATTCACCAGAGATCAGTGACATCACTGAAAACACAGCCTATCCATTCACTAGAGACCAGTGACATCACTGAGAATACAGCGTATCCATTCACTAGATAACAGTGATATCACTCAGAAAGCAGCCTATCCATTCACTAGAAACTGATGACATCACCGAGAATGCAGCCTATCCATTCACTAGAAATGGATGACATAACTGAGAATACAGCCTATCCATTCACCAGAGATCAGTGACATCACTGAGAATGCAGCCTATCCATTCACCAGAGATCAGTGACATCATTGAGAATGCAGCCTATCCATTCATCAGAGATCAGTGACATCATTGAGAATGCAGCCTATCCATTCACCAGAGATCAGTGACATCACTGAGAATGCAGCCTATCCATTCACCAGAGATCAGTGACATCATTGAGAATGCAGCCTATCCATTCATCAGAGATCAGTGACATCACTGAGAATGCAGCCTATCCATTCATCAGAGATCAGTGACATCATTGAGAATGCAGCCTATCCATTCATCAGAGATCAGTGACATCACTGATAATGCAATGGCTGGGGGGGATATACACTACAAAAGCCAAACTTTCAAATAAAGCATTCTGATGTCTGTGACCCCTCGGGGTGTGCCCACCTAGCAGGACCCCCGACCATACTTCCCAGGCTTCACTGTCCCACCTGTGTTCCCGGGACCTGCATGGTGGACGTCACTGAGTGGGGTAGGAGAACACCATCAAAAATCAGCTTGCTGACCTCCCCCAACTGAAGAGAAACCGAGAAGTGATGTTTATAATGTCACTTCTGATTTCTGTTCTGTTGTGAAGCTAATAGAGCACAATCTGCTCCAATGGAAGGCAGGTAAGACATCTGGGGTCTAAAAGACCCCTGATGTCTCAATTAAGAGAAACCTGTCTTAGAATATTATATAGCATAAGGGACTTTTTGTCCCCTATATCAAATATATAAAGTTTTATAGAAAGCAAAAAAATGTGAAAATAAAGTTACACCCAAGAACTTAACCCCTTCCAGTCCGGACACTTTCACCCCCTTCCTGTCCAGGCCAATTTTCAGCTTTCAGCGCTATCACACTTTGAATGACAATTGCGCGGTCATGTGACACTGCAACCATTTGAATTTGTTATCATTTTTTTGAGACAGATAAAGCTTTATTTTGGTGGTATTTATTCACCACTGGGATTTTTTTTTTTTTTTTTGCTATATAAATAAAATCTTTTTAGTAAAAAAAAAAAAAATAACCCAAATTAGTTTATAACCAAAAATGATCATTTATAAAAACATTTTTATTTTATTTTTTTATATTATTATTGTTTTGGGTTTTTTTACATATTGTCCCCCTAGCAGAACAGTGTCACCATGGTGACACTGTACTACTTGTGGGGGGTGATGAAGATTTTTTTTTTTTTACACTGATTGCTAGATTGTAAGTTGAAAGAGCAGGGCCCTTGAACCCCTCGTGTTTTGTTTTGTTACTGTATTGTCTCATGCACTGTCCCCCACTATAATGTACAGCACTGAGCAAACCTTTTAGAGCTATATAAATACTGTATAATAATAATTGCTTTTACACCCATAAAGGCTGTAACAGCAATCATTTCTCCTTCTCTCTGGCTGCATTCTTTCAGTCATTAAGAAATACTGTGTGAGCTGTGATTGGTCACAGCTTGTCACATGGTACAAGGCGGTTGTGAATAGCCCTGTACCATGTGACCTCTGTGATCATTCACAGATTTCACACCTAGTAAGCAATGATGTCAGAAGTGACATCTTGCTTGCTACTCTGCATGTGATCACTGATTGGCCAATCAGTGATCACATGATCGGGACCTCACACAGAGGTCCCGTACGACAATCCCGTACAACAATCGGAGGACACAGCAGGCACCGGATCCAAAAAAATGTTGAGCCTGCCTGGCATCACGTATATACACACAGAAAAGTTGGGGTTGCCTACATGCAAAAATCTTGTTGCTGCTCATGCCAAAGTGAGAGCAATAATTCTAGGCCCATCATTCATTGATAACTCTAAGTGGATGACCTGTAGGGGCTTTTAAAATGTTGCCTATGGAAAATATAGGGTAGGAAGTTTTGTAGTCCTTTTGTGGGCATGCATAAATTTAAAGCTTGACATGCTTGGTATCAATGTACTCATCATAACCTCATTTTTTATATTTTGCCACAAATTGGTTAATATATTGAGTTGTGTCCCCCTTGTATTTCTCCTGCTAGGAGAAAAGCAACTACAAAAGTCCTAGTGTGCATGAGACCTAAAAACATTTCTGTCGTGTGTCCATAATTGTCGTCTCTATATAAGTACCTGTAAAGAAAGAAAGATATTAATACTTATATATTTTAGGTATATTGACTTTGTGGGCTCATCGATACCTTTATTTCATACCGTTTAACCTAATGATCAGTGACTAGATGACATCATAGTTTGTGATCATTTTATACACCACAATCAGTTGTTTTGAGCAGTAGCAAACATAGTTAGTATATATTTGTAAAACCTGGGTTTATGTAATAAAAGAATACATTTCAAGGAGTGGAAACTGTATTTATTTTTTAATCCTAGATTGTAAGCTCCCAGGATCAGGCCCTCCTATCCCTCTTGTATTGAAGTGTATTAATGCTGTATTGTATCCCATTATATTGTAATGCACTGAGCAAACTCTTGGTGCCATATAAATCCTGTATTATTATAATAATAATAATAATAATAATTTACGCCCCTGCTACATTTATACACCTATTTTAGCATTTAACCTCCCTGGCGGTCTGATTATTTCAGATTTTTGGTGCTGAAAGCGGTACCATTATTTTGCATGGAAATATGTTGTTTTTTTATTGTAGGCTGTAATTTTTAGGAATAACTCACTGAAATCTGTACGAACAAGAGTCTATTAAACATCCCGGGGATGATAAAATTTGAAACACGAAATCATAAATTATAATTTAATAAATAATCATAAAAAATAATAATATAATAATAATAATACATTTAATTCAATAATATAATCAAACCAAAAACACTGAAATTTGAAATAGAGCGCCAAGTTCGCACATCACTGAGCTCAGTCGCAAAATCGTTTTCAGTGTCTGATGACGAATTTCCCCCACGAATCATTATCACTCAATTCTGCAAGTGGTTCTAATTTACTATCGCTGTTCTCTAGCCGGTCTAAAACCGCTTTTGACCTAAAGGGACACTTTTTGGACGCCATGGACGTTTCTCAGTTTCCAGGCAGAAAGAACAGTAAAAATGCAGGCAGGGCGCCGGACAAAGCACTCGGGACAAAATGTATGTGAAATGGGTTGAAACAGCAATGTTTTACTATGAAAAATTTGTTTGGAAAAAATGACATTTTTTAAAATTTTCAAATTTCCCGCCGCCGCCGCCGCCGCCTGTACGTCCCGACTTCACAGGGACCGGAACACAGAAGCCGGATGCTGGCATCAGCCGGAGGAGATGGCTGGGGACGCTGCAGAGGACACACCGCGGGAGCGAAGGACAAGGTAAGCTCTGTAGGGACTCCCTATGCAGCGCCGCATGGTAAGCCCGAGTGTAGCTCGGGGTTACCGCTTTTGGCACTGACATTTTACCCCGAGCTACACTCAGGAATACCGCCAGGGAGGTTAACTAATGCCTGGAAAGCTTCGGCATAGAAAGATTTGTCAGTACGCCTGAACCATCCTAGGACAGCCGGCTTCACTTGGTCATCATTGTGTTCACCGTTCCCACAGAAAGATACACAATGTCATGACAGGTTATGCGTCCATTATCCAGGATCAGGTGTTCTATGCGCTGAATTTACACAGCAATGACTGCTGTGAACTGGGAACCACCATAGCCAGGATGGTCACTGATGGACGTACGGCCACCTACATCATTCAAATGTCTTACTGCAGCTGAGCGTCTCATCACCGTACTGTGCTTGAAGTCTTCTGTAGATATAGGCGGGTTTTACGCCTTCGTTCACGATTAACTTCATCAGCACACGCTGTTCCAAGCACGCACTAACACTGTTGTTTGCCATCTTGATTAACAATCTGCAAGTGTCCGCGATATGTGCGCCGCCTTTCAGTAATAGGAACAAGATATACCTGTGTTCCAATCCCAATAGCTTGTACATGCATTAGGTGCTAAAGCGGTGTAACCGTGTGTTAAATGAAAAAACAAAAAACAGCGCAAATTAGCACCTTGCCTTAATCAATTTATAAACTTAAAAGTGAAATAACCAATAATAATAAATAATGTCCAAATCAAAAAATGTCAAAATAATAAATTATAAAAAGAATAAGTCCTTCCTCCCAAACAAGTGGTGAAAAGAAATGTTGAAAAAAAACAAATATCCAAACCAAGATAATGCTTCCACCATTCACCAGTGAAAAAAAACAATATCAGCCGCACTCACCAGATAAAGGTGAGTAATACACCTTTTAGGATGTATAGGGATCCTAAGCCCCCTCTAAGCCTCCTGGACTCCTTTCCACCATGTAGGACTTGGGAAAGATTTCTTCCACTGGCTCCTGCCTCTCTCCAAACTCCATAGCAGTGCAAGGGAAAGAAATGTAAAATAGTGTAATCCTGCTAATACTGATGTATTGCTAAAAAAAAGTATTGCCAGACCACTCACATTTGTCAGATGAATAAACAGCATCTTTTTATTGACTCCATAGGCTCACATAAAATCCAGTATTCCCACACTGCATTGTACAGACCTCACAGCCTGGTACAGCAAGGGATGACAGGATACAATCCAAAAAGTCACGATAAAAGAGGTCATCGGGAACTGGGGTTTGCCCCTGAAGACACCAAGGGGTTTATTTACTAAAGCTGGAGAGTCCAAAATCAGACTCCCTTCTGCATAGAAACCAATCAGCTTCCAGGTTTCATTGCCAAAGCTTCATTGAACAAGCTGAGGTTAGAAGCTGATTGGTTTCTATGCAGAAGGGAGTCTGATTTTGGACTCTCCAGCTTTAGTAAATAAACCCCCAACTGTCGGGGAATGCACATGGACTCTACCAGGGGCGGACTGACAACTCATGGGGCCCCCTGGGCAATAGGGGATCATGGGGCCCCTGTGTCCTTGCCCAAACTCAAAAAAGCCTATGAAAGAGGTACCAGGGGCATCTCATGGGGCCCCTGTGTCCTTGCCCAAACTCAAAAAAGCCTATGAAAGAGGTACCAGGGGCATCTCATGGGGCCCCCTACTGACCCCGGGCCCTCGGCCAGTGCCTGAGTTTCCAAATGGTCAGTCAGCCCCTGGACTCTACCTTTTGCAGATATGCCAGGCCAGCACAAAGCCTGAGTTAGGAGTAGGGATGTAGGAATAATCCTATTTTGCATGTTGGACTTGGAGATGTTAATTTTGCACTTTTCCAAGTAAAAGCTTTGAAACTTTGTTCCTGCCTGGTCTGAAGTTACTCAGTGGGATGTAATCCAGGTAACCGGCGCTTATCATCACAGGACTCCAGTTGTGTGACATTGACCCATTTGGCTTTATGTTCGTTTTTTTACATTCGTTTTGTGAGTATCCATTTGTCACGTTTTTAATAAATTAATTTGTAACTATGGTAATGCATGAGGAGAGTGCGCCCTTTTGTGTTTTTCTTTTGCTAGCATCAAGACTCTCCCATCTATAGAGGGCTGCACCTCACCAAGTGACAGTTACCGTTTTATATGTGGAGCCTAAAGATTGGAGCGCTGGCATTTGTTTCATTTGGATGTAACTGGCACTTATGGTCTACGGTTTAACACATGGAGTATGAAGAGTCAGCATGCTAAGTGTCATCCTAGTGCAAGTCATACATGTGGTTGCCATGAGAAACAAAGGTACAGTCAGCAAGCTGCCTGTAGGAAACATGTACCTGTTATAGGTGGACCTGCGTCTAGCCACGAGGGAGATGTAGTTGGCACTCCCTATGCTGCGTTCTGTCTTCCATAGTAACCGGAATGGAACTGCATTGCAGAGGTCCCCATTCTGTACAAAGGTATGGAAGTTCAAGAGTTAAAGTCACATGCACATTGGAGCCCACACTATGTGCACAGAGGGGTTCCATGGCACTACTGGGACTGGGACTGGGAAGCGCTGGACAGGTGACTGTGGTCTGTGTTCGGCACGGCCTGCCTAATTTCAAGCTACAGTGGGAAGATGTACATTTACACAGAGACCCGAGAGTTCATTGAAGAACAGTTGTTCTACAAACGCCACCATGTAAAGGTACACCATGTGTGTTGAAAGGTATCCTGCTACAGATGTCTCGCAAAACCCACCCTGGGAGGGAAGTCCTCTTATGTGACCCAGATTTGGTGCCTATCGATTTAATGGGGAACATGAAGGAAGGTCTGTCATCACCTGCCCTACTACCCCACCACCTGCCCTAAAGATGGGTGATGCTCTCTGCAGCATACAGGACCTCCCTACCACTGGAGGAAGAAGAGGAGCAAGAGAGGCCCATCATCATGGCTTCCTTGCTCACAGGAGAATGCTACCCTCTGCAACATCCAGGACCTGCCTACCAATGCAGAAAGAAAAGGAAGAAAAGTGGTACATCATCATTCCAGTCTGGGATTGCAGAAGGGTGATGCTCTCTACAGTATCCAGGACATGTCTACTGCTGGGGGAAGAAGAGGAGGAAGAGAGGCCCATCATCTTGCCAGAATGGGCTCACAGATGAGTCTTGTTTCTTTACAGCATCCAGGAACCCAGGACCTGCCTATTGCTGTAAGAAGAAAATGGGTGCATCATCATGCCAGTCTGGGATCGCAGAAGGGTGATGCTTTCTGAAGTATCCAGGACCTGTTTATTGCTAGAGGAAGAAGAGGAGGAAGAGAGGCCCATCATCTTGCCAGAATGGGCTCATAGATGAGTCTTTTTTTTGTACAGCATCCAGGAACCCAGGACTTGCCTATTGCTGGAGGAAGAAAATGGGTGCATCATCATGCCAGTCTGGGATCACAGAAGGGTAATGCTCTCTTCAATATCCAGGACCTGACTAGTGATGGAGGAAGAAGGACATGTCATCATGCTAGCCTGGGATCACAAGAGAGTGTTGCTCTCTGCTGCATTCAGAACCTGCCTACTGCTGGAAAAAGAAGGGGAAGAAGAGGGGCGCATCATTATGCCAGTCTGGGATCGCAGAAGAGTGCTGCCCTCTGCAACAACCAGGACCTGCCTACTGCTGGAGAAAGAAAAGGAAGAAAAGTGGTGCATCATCATGCTAGTCTGGGATTGCAGAAAGGTGATGCTCTCTGCAGTATCCTGGGCCTGTCTACTGCTGGAGGAAGAGACCCATCATTATGCCAGCCTGGGCTCCCAGAAGAGTCCATTTTTTTAAAGCATTCAAGACCTGCCTATTGCTGGATGAAGAAAAGGGGAGCATCATCATACGAGCCTGGGATCACAGAAGGTTGATGCTCTCTACAGTATCCAGGGCCTGCCTACTGCCGGAGGAAGAAGAGAGGTGCATCATCATACCAGCCTGGAATCATGGAAGAGCGATGCTCTCATCTGCACCAGGGGTGGACTGACAACTCGTGGGGCCCCCGGGCAATAGGGGATCATGGGGCCCCTGTGTCCTTACCCAAACTCAAAAAAGCCTATGAAAAAGGTACCAGGGGCATCTCATGGGGCCCCCTACTGACTCCGGGCGCTCGGGCAGTGCCCGAGTTTCCAAATGGTCAGTCCGCCCCTGATCTGCACCCAGGATATGCCTAAAGCTGGAAGAAGAGAATCTTGATGTCAAACATTAGAGGTGTGAGGTGCTCCAAGGGTTGAAGCAGGAACTCATTAAGTTGTGATAGCCATAGGCATGTGCCAAGAGTGCCTGGTGACAACACCCAAGGCCAGGACAAGAAATGGGTGGAAGGGGTGGCTGCCCTTGGTACAATAATTAACTCTAAGGATGGGGGCATCTTTCTTCTGTTGCATGGTTGGGCAGTTTGGCAGCTTTGCCCTGGGCACTAGATGACCTTGTCCCAGCACTGACAACACCTGTTCTGATTTATTCTGTCCATCTTTGGTTGTTTTAAATTTCGGGAAGTGTTGATGCGCAAAATAAATCGTCTGTTAAAGGAAATGGGTGGGGTGGGGGGAATTAAGTCATTAACATACTTTGCTTTGTGTGGCAGAACACTGGTAGGACAAACAAGCAAAGGAGAGAAAGGCAAGATGTAATTAGCCACAAAAAGAACAGAAACTCACACAGTGAAGCTGCAGGGAGGGTGTAATTTAAAACGGTGAAATATTATTCACCAGCATCAGGGCAAACCGCACCGGTACGGCACTGCCAGCCTAGCGCCCATAGCAGTCTATCTTCCCCACTTATGTAGAGCAAATGGCAAAGTCATCTTAAAGGGATCACCACCTTCAGAGGAATTTAATCGATAAGCCTTTGCACCCTCTCCTGCAACTTCTACTAAACTTATAACTTTTTTGTACCAAGCCTTCCTAGAAAAAGCAGACTAGGAAGGCCCTGCTTGTGGGAGCTTACAATCTAAAAGGGAAGGGTATTTGGTAAGGTATTGACAAGCAAGAAAAAAGAAGAACAATCAGCGCAAAAACTGCCACCATTCAAATTAGTTGAAGAATTGTCCATAAAGTCCAGTAAATAGGGCTGAAAAAAGGTCCATAGGGCACTAGGGTAAGCTTCCTATAGTAGTAGTAGCAGAACTCTGTATGAATGAAGAAGAAAAGAAAAGAAGCGCCTCTAAGCGCATTATAAACCACTATTTAATAGGAGTCAAATGTAGAACAACTCACATTTCTTTGTGAAAAAACAGGCTCATAGGGTGCAGTCATAGCCAGGACACAGCCATTCCTCTACCTCTATGAGACTGCACCCTATGAGCCTGTATTTTCACAAAGAAATGTGAGTTGTTCTACATTTGACTCCTATTAAATAGTGGTTTATAATGCGCTTAGAGGTGCTTCTTTTCTTTTCTTCTAAGTGATAAGGTATTAACAGTGAGGGGATGAGTTGATGAAGAAAGTAAATGTTCAGTTGTTAGATAGAGGCAGGATAGGCTTACCTAATGGGATCAGTTTTCATGGATTGTCTAAAGGTGGACAGAGTAGACAATAGCTGGGCAGACTGAAGAAGGGAGTTCCAGAGGATGGGAGAGGCTCTGGAGAAGTCTTGGGGTCATGGATAGGAGGAGGAGAAGAATATGTCACCAGCACACCTTAATCCTTGAGAAAAGTCCACTTTTATTATATGTTATGAATCACATCATGGTGCGTTGTTTTGGAACCCCTTCAACAAGGTACTAGTAACAATGGGTCATATGATGAGAGGTCATGACTTGATGAAGGATGAAAGCACAGCACAAAAAAAGTGCACAGAGGGTACAGAAATGGCCAAAAGAGGAAAGGCCTCCAACACTGAACCTCCCAAGGCGCGCAACTCCTGACAGATACACATATGGTCCATCAAGACCAAAGCTAGGTGGACCCCTGCTCCTTACAGAACAGCCAAAGCTGGTCCATCAAGTACTTGGTGAGGGGCTTTCCCAAAGCGAGACCCCCTCCAGGTTGCAGTGAGGCAAAAGACCTGAAGGCCACAGCACCTTCCCCCCGTCATCAGGACAGGCCTCAATAACCAGCACCTTCCATCTTTGTGCAAAAACAAAACCGGTATAAAAATTGCCTTGGCTGACCAAAAAGCCTTTCCTAAAGGTGTTGTGCAAGAAAAAAACATTGTTGCAGATTTACTAAAGGCAAATAGACTGGGTACTTTGCAAGTGCATTCACATTAATTTTCCACAGAGCTTAGTAAATGAGGAGAAGCTTTCCTGATTTCCATCATCTAATCCTGTGCAAGCGAAAATGCTGTTTTTTTCTATCTTCCTTGCACCTGATTGGGTATTCTTTACAAAGTGAAGCTTTATCACATTCACTAAGCTCTGTGGAAAATGAGTGCAACTGGACTTGCAAAGTGCACAGCCTATTTGCCTTTAGTAAATCCACCCCATAGAGTGATGTGACCTAGTGCCAGTGAAGAAACACCGTGGCGTGCTCCAACCCAAAATGTTTTTGCTGGGCACCCTGGAATGCCTCCCCCCCAAGGAGGCACATCTCCGGGAGCTTCTTGAGCCTCCCATCCCCTGGCCAAACAAATACCGCCCCATTCAAATACGAAAGGCATTAGAACTTAGGGAGCCACAGGTTGGGCACCAGCACTAAACAGGACAGCACAGTGGCTAAAGCAGGCCATAGATGCGTTTAAAATCTGGCGATTTTTCGTTCAATAAACAAAATATTGGTCGGTCTAAAAGCCAACGTGACCACCAATTATTACTAAAATCGGTCGATTAAGTCTTGAAATTCGTAACCTATAACAGGATATGATGTCATTTTGTGACCTTTGTGACCCTCCCTCTACGGAACCTGACGGAAGGAGACATCAGGATCGTGTCATTCGTACGAATTTTCGCTATTTATTTGACGAAATAGCCACGAAAAATCACAAAACAAAAACTGGCCTTTATAATGCTTGGCCTGTTATCAGTGGAGGAGGAGGAAAAAAATAATAAGAAACCAAGGAAGAGCAGAGTATGGTCCAAAGACTGGCTTCTTCAATGGACCATCAATGGGATGAAAATCGGTCGTTTTCCAAAAATTTCCCAACATGACTGATAATCCGAAATAACAAAAAACACGAAAAACGGACGACTAAAAAACCCACACACGGCACGAATATCGCACGATCTTTCTGTCGGCTGAAAAATCATCCGATTTACGACCCATCTATGGCCTGCTTAAATGATTAGCACTGCTACCTGGCAGTACTAGGGTTGTTGGTTCAAATCCCAACCATGGCATCACCTGCCTGGAGTTTGCATGTTCTCCCTGTGCCTGCGTGGGTTTCCTCCGGGTACTCTGGTTTCCTCCCACACTCCAAAGACATGCTGGTAGGTTAATTGGATCCTGTCTAAATTGGCCCTCGTATGTATATGGATGTAGGTTAGGGACCTTAGATTGTACACCCCTTGAGGGTTAGGGACTGATGTGAATGTACAATATATATATAAAGCGCTGTGTAAATTGATGGTGCTATACAAGTACCTATAATAAATAAATAATAATAAACAGGAGGGAAGAACAAAGGGAAATACCGAAATAACATAGTAAACAAGTTGTAGTGGCCCAAAACCTCCACTAGACGGCAGCATACTACTGAACAATAATAACCTGATACAGTTCAATACAACACATGAAAAATACATGAAAGTGGGCAGGACAAACAGCATGTTCTAATCAGGGGCGGACTGACCATTTGGAAACTCGGGCACTGCCCGAGGGCCCGGGGTCAGTAGGGGGCCCCATGAGATGCCCCTGGTACCTTTTTCATAGGCTTTTTTGAGTTTGGGGAAGGACACAGGGGCCCCATGATCCCCTATTGCCCAGGGGCCCCATGAATTGTCAGTCCGCCCCTGGTTCTAATCAATTCTTGTCTGTGTCTCGGAGAATGTTACATGCACTCATATGTTTATGCCATAGTCCGAAATTAAAATAAAAATTTAATTAAACAAAAAAAAAAGCCTTTTTCCTGATCCGTTTGCCATATTTTGTGCCAGAAACATATGTAAGGATCATTTTAAATGGGATAAATGATCAAATATTTTATTTATAAAAATAAAATATAAATATTTATTATGGCAGTTCCTTTTTTTTGTATAATCTTTATTTGAGGTTTTCAATCACACTTTTTTTAAAACAGAACTGGTTCAAACAGGAAAAAAAATGTGTTTTTACGTCTTTTTCTCTATTGTTTACATAGAAAATAAAATCATTTTTTGCAAGACAATATTGAAAAAAAAGTAAATACAGTGAAGTGGCTGACAGTAGCGGTGATGGACCTGCATGTCTCTCAGCGGGGTGCACATTCCTCGCCATCCTCATAGAATTGGCTGTGAAATCCTATCTGTGGGAATGGGGAGGACGGCGTTCCCCCCAGACATACAGACACACGGGAGAGGTCACGCCTGAAAACAGATCTGAATTTATTATGTTACTATTCTCCCCGAACAGGAAGTCTGCTGCGGCCGGCGGGATATTTTTATCTACGGCTGGAAATAAAGTAAAAAGTATTTCACAGGTCATTAGCTTTGTGGAAATAATTCATAGACTCGGAGGGGAATATGAGAGTCGCAGACATGCAATGGCTTTTCAAGATCACTCAGGATTACTCTGGAGCTGACACGGTGACAATGACGTAACCCGGGCAGGGACATACTCACACCCACCTTACAGCCAAAACCGATTTCATGGGCCGGGTGTCTATAGGGACCGAGGACCCCACCTGAAGCATGGGGCTAGCAATGCCTCATCCCTCATTGGCTGCCATTGTTCCCAACAGAGGGACTTCCATTGCTGACTTTTCTCTGACTGTTCTGATCCACATGCATGGCTCTGGTCAGTGGCAGGGGTGGACTGACCGTTTGGAAACTCGGGCACTGCCCGAGGGCCCGGGGTCAGTAGGGGGCCCCATGAGATGCCCCTGGTACCTTTTTCATAGGCTTTTTTGAGTTTGGGCAAGGACACAGGGGCCCCATGATCCCCCATTGCCCGGGGGCCCCATGAGTTGTCAGTCCACCCCTGGTCAGCAGACTGTAATATTAGGCATAAAAGCCAGGCAACTATCATTTTCAGAAAGTGGTCAGCAGTAACAGCCATGTATCTCTCTCATGAGTCTGTCACATGGGAAGTTCCAAATGCCACACAGCAGGCTGAAGCTACACAGAAAACACTTTTACTCTTTTCAGACATATTACTGTGCTGGGTAGTCAGCAGTGTAAAATCAACCGCCTTGAACATTCCCATTTCTGTCTCTGCATGAGAAAACTGCGTCCGAGTCACACTGCCCTGTGCCTGGATGCTCCAGATATAGGATAGATAGATAGATAGATAGATAGATAGATAGATAGATAGATAGATAGATAGATAGATAGATAGATAGATAGATGGACGGACAGACAGATAGATAGAGAGATAGACGGACGGACGGACGGACGGACAGACATAATATTGCCAAAAGTATTGGGCCCGCCCTCCAAATCATGTGATTCAGGTGTTCCAATCCCCTCCATGGACACAGGTGTATACAATCATCCCCTAGGCATGCAGACTGCTTCTACAAACATTGGTGAAAGAATGGGTCGCTCTCAGGAGCTCAGTGACTCCAAGCGTGGTCCCGTGATAGGTGGCCACCTGTGCAATAAGTCCATCCGTGACATTTCCTGGCTACTAAATATTCCACGCTCAACTGTTAGTGGGATTATAACAAAGTGGAAGCAACTGGGAACAACAGCAACTCAGCCACCAAGTGGTAGGCCACGTCACATGACAGGGCGGGGTCAGCGCATGCTGAAGCGCACAGTGTGCAGAAGTCACCAACTGCCTGCAGAGTCAATAGCTAAAGACCTCCAAACTTCATGAGGCCTTCAGATGAGCACAACAACAGTGTGTAGAGAGCTTCATGGAATGGGTTTCCATGGCTGAGCAGCTGCATCCAAGCCTTACATCACTAAGTGCAATGCAAAGCGTCGGATGCCGTGGTGTAAAGCACACCGCCACTGGACTCTAGAGCAGTAGAGACGTGTTCTCTGGAGTGACCAATCACGCTTCTCTGTCTGGCAATCTGATGGACATGTTTGGGTTTGGTGGTTGCCAGGAGAACAGTACTTGCCTGACTGCATTGTGCCAAGTGTAAAGTTTGGTGGAGGGGGATTATGGTGTAGGGTTGTTTTTCAGGGGTTGGGCTTGGCCCCCTAGTTCCAGTGAAGGGAACTCTTAAGGCGTCACCATACCAAGACATTTTGGACAATTTCATGCTCCCAACTTTGTGGGAAGAGTTTGGGGATGGCCCCTTTCTGTTCCAACATGACTGCGCACCAGTGCACAAAGCAAGGTCCATAAAGACATGGAGGAGCCAGTTTGGGGTGGAGGAACTTGACTGGCCTACACAGAGTCCTGACCTCAACCCCATAGAACACCTTTGGGATGAATTAGAGTGGAGACTGCGAGCCAGGCCTCCTCCCCCGACATCAGTGCCTGACCTCACAAATGTGCTTCTGGAAGAATGGTCCAACCTTCCCATAGACACCCTCCTAAACCTTGTGGACGGCCTTCCCAGAAGAGTTGAAGCTGTTATAGCTGCAAAGGGCGGGGCCAACCCAATATTGAACCCTACAGACTAAGACTGGGGGGCCATTAAAGTTCATGTGCGTGGAAAGGCCGGCCGACTAATACTTGCGGCAATATAGTGTATATAGATAGATTTGTCTGGAAGTCACATTAAAGCAAATCTGGATCTAAAACATAATCTTAAATTATCATCTATCAAATATCTACTGATACATTCAGCTTCATCTATGTAATAATACCAATCTATCATATACATATACACAGTATATACTGTATATATATTTAGATCTATCTATCTTACTGATTTATGAATATTGATATATATTTGGCTCTATCTTTCTAAGTAATCCAATCTTTATCTATACTTAGATCTGTTTTATCAGCAAATTCAATCTGGTTATTCTATCTACAGTATATATAAATGGATCTATTTATTGATCTGTCTATCTATCTATCTATCTATCTATCTATTTATTATATCTTTCTAGTATGCATTGATCTTGCTTTCTTTAATCTATTTATGCTATTTATGTAATATCTATTGATATACTATATACTTTGTTTTTTTTGTTAATCAAATATCTATCTATATCTGTCTTATCAATATATTGAATCTGTCTATTTATTTATTCTATCTATTATCTATCTATCTATCTATCTATCTATCATATCTTTATCTTCTATCTTTGATCTTCATTCTTATTTATTGATTTATAAAATATCCATGTAAACAATCAATATATATATCTATATTTAGATCCGTATTATCAATATATTGTATCTACTCTATCTATCTATCTATCTATCTATCTATCTATCTATCTATCTATCTATCTATCTATCTATCTATCTATCGTACCTTTCATTCTATCTATCTATCTATTTATCATATCTTTCTAGTATGTATTGATCTTGCTTTCTTTAATCTATTTATGCTATTTATGTAATATCTATTGATATACTATATACTTTGTTTTTTTGTTAATCAAATATCTATCTATATCTGTCTTATCAATATATTGAATCTGTCTATTTATTTATTCTATCTATCTATCTATCACTTTAAGGCTTAGCAGGGTGACCCCAGCACACACAGGCCCCCTCCCCGGGCAGGAAGTTTTGTGCGGACCCCCCGGAGGGGGGAGAGGAAGCTCCTGCACACCTGATATAAAGGGCGGCCAGTCTAGACACCTTTCACCGCAGGGATTAGACGCTAACTGGTAGTTTAGGGCTTAAGACGTAGAAAATGCTTCTGGCCGTGTGGCTGAATAGTTTGAAACAATGAAAATGTATTTCCTGACATTGAGCGAAGCACACCTGTCACCTGGGAGGGGGGGACCTCCGAGGACTGACACACGCAGGGTTAAAGGGCCACAAAGCCAACAGTACACCTGATGTGCACACGCCTGTTCCAGGAATGGGGGGTGAGGATGACAGTCAGTGATGGTATTATTCCACGCACAATTCTCTACATTATTCCGCACAGACAAAAGAGGACTTTTGTAAGTTTGCGTTATTGCTGTGACAATCTTTATTCACCCCCCGGTTCACATCTATGCAGCCGTGCAGGCCGCGTTTTGCACGGGCACGAGAGCCCATTCATTTGAATGGACTCCCGTGCCCGTGACACGCAGGGAAGAAGTACCTACACTTCTTTGGAAAACGCAGCCCGCACGGGAACCTCGGTTCCCAGTACGGTTGCGTTTTCTAGTGCGGGTGACATGCCATTGGAACTAATGGCACCCACCCGTGGGTCCGCATTTCTCTGTGCGGGTGGTGCGGCTGCATGGATTTGCACCACCCACACAGATGTGAACCTAGGGTTAGTGCGGGGGGAATCACTTTCCTCCATTTGCAAATGCAGCAATTAGTCATTTTTTCCACTGATTATCATTACAAAATTGGCAAATTTTTGCAAATGTCTGCCACATGTGAACCATGATGAATCAGGTCTGGCGGATTCACAGACTTACTAATTTAAGCATTCCTCGGTAACATTTTTACTACACACTGACCGTATTTCCTTGCATTAATAAGCCTGCCAAAGCTTGCATTTATCTATTTACTTATTTATTTGTCTATTAAAATATTTTATTTATTTATTATAAATGATTAGTTTATGTATTTATTTATTTATGGATAGCGTGGGATAGGAATTGAACCCCTGTCTGGTGTTTGCAGTTATTCAAAGCTCCAAATAATGACCTGATGCCAACAGTTTCACTACACAGAAAGTAAAGAGAGATTCCAGAGTGATATCTTAATACTTTATTTTAAATCGACAAGGAAAATCCAACACATTTTGGGGTTCTAAAAATTCACTATATATATATATCTATATATATATATATATAGATATATATATATAGATATATATATGTATACATGCACACAATGCACTGGAAAAGTATTCCCCCCCCTTGAAATTTTCCACATTTTGTCATGTTACAACCAAACATGTAAATATATTTTATTTGATGTGATAGACCAACACAAAGTGGCACATAATTGTGAAGTGGAAGGATAATGATAAATAGTTTTCATAACTTTTTACAAATAAATATCTGAAAAGTGTGGCATGCATTTGTATTCAGCCCCCTTTACTATGATACCCCTAACTAAAATCTAGTGGAACCAATTGCCTTCAGAAGTCACCTAATTAGTAAATAGAGTCCCCCTGTCATGTAATGTAATATCAGTATAAATCCAGCTGTTCTGTGAAGCCCTCAGAGGTTTGTTAGAGAACATTAGTGAACAGCATCATGAAGGGCAAGGAACACACCAGGCAGGTCAGGGATAAAGTTGTGTTGAAGTTTAAAGCAGGGTTAGGTTATAAAAGAAATATCCCAAGCTTTGAACATCTCACAGAGCACTGTTCAATCCATCATCTGAAAATGGAAAGAGTGTGGCACGACTGCAAACCTACCAAGACATGTCCGTCCACCTAAACTGACCGGCCGGGTGAGGAGAGCATTTATCAGAGAAGCAGCCAAGAGGCCCATGGTAACTCTGGAGGAGCTGCAGAGATCCACAGCTCAGGTGGGAAAATCTGTCCACAGGACAATTATTAGTCGTGCACGGCACAAATCTGACTTTTATGGAAGAGTGGCAAGAAGAAAGCTATTGTTGGAAGAAAGCCATTAAAAGTCCGGTTTGCAGTTTGTGAGAAGCCATGTGGGGGACACAGCAAACATGTGGAAGAAGGGGCTCTGGTCAGATGAGACCAAAATTGAACTTTTTGGCTAAAAGTAAAACGCTATATGTGGTGGGAAACTAACACTGCACATCACCCTGAACACACCATCCTCACCGTGAAACATGGTGGTGGCAGCATCATGTTGTGGAGATGCTTTTCTTCAGCAGTATAAGGGAAGCTGGTCAGAGTTGATGGGAAGATGGATGGAGCCAAATTCAGGGCAATCTTAGAAGAAAACCTGTTAGAGTCTGAAAAAGACTTGAGACCGGGGCAGAGGTTCACCTTCCAGCAGGACAACGACCCGAAACATCCAGCCAGAGCTACAATGGAATGGTTTACATCAAAGCATATTCATGTGTTAGAATGGCCCAGTCACAGTCCAGACCTAAATCCAATGGAGAATCTGTGGCAAGACTTGAAAATTGCTGTTCCCAGACGCTCTCCATCCAATCTGACAGAGCTTGAGAGATTCTGCAAAGAAGAATGGGCAGAAATGTCCCTCTCTAGATGTGTAAAGCTGGTAGAGACATCCGTAAAAAGACTAGCAGCTGGAATTGCAGTGAAAGGGGGTCCTACAAAGTATTGACTCCGGGGGGCTGAATACAAATGCTGCCACACTTTTCACAGATTTATTTGTAAAAAAAATGTGAAAACCATTTATCACTTTCCTTCCACTTCATAATTATGTGCCACTTTGTGTTGGTCTATCACATCAAATCCCAATAAAATACACTGACACTTTTGGTTGTAACATGACAAAATATGGAAAATTTCAAGGGGGAGGAAGACTTTTTATATAAAATTATACAACAATTTACACAAAATAATTCTTTAATGTATATTCTATACAATTAGTGTATCACTATTATGCTAATACTAAGATTTTATTTAAAATCTCCATAAATAACTCATAGATATAACCAATAAAGTATATCAATTATATACATATCACAAATATATCATTATACATACAAAAGAATTCCACATATTCTATATAACATATTCAATATCAATAATATGCCAATACTCACAAACAGAAATAAGTATGTCATTATACAATACTCAAAACAAGAAACATACTGTATTTTATATATAATCAGTATTTTATTATTATGCCAATGTTCACCAATAAAAACAAAAACATTATATATATATATAAAGAAAATTGGATTGCTGCACATAAAAAACTTTTATTCTCTTTTCTATATATGGCCTTTGGGAGGACCTGATTACTATGCACTGTGATTAATCACCATTGTGCACTCCACCTATCTATCTATCTATTCAGTCGTATCTGACCCTTGGCGATTGCATGGACTGTCACACATAAGTGACTTTTTCCATGAATTTTCTTAGCAATTATTTTACAGGGTAGGTTTCCAGGTCTTTCCCCAACCCCCACCATGCAGGAGATCCCGCATATGCCAGGGATGAAACTAGGACAATTTAGACAGGAGCCAATTAACCTACCAGCATGTCTTTGGAGTGTAGGAGGAAACCAGAGCACCTGGAGGAAACCCACGCAAGCACAGGCTGAACATGCAGGAGGTGCCATGGTTGGGAATTGAACCCATGACTGCACGGCAGATGTGCTAACCACTAAGCCACTGTGCCGCCCACTCCACCTATATTACTGTATATACACACACACAAACGTATACGACACAGATAAAAAATATTCTATACAGTATATTCTATATAATCAATATTAATATATATCAATAGTATGCTAATACTGATATTTTATTTAAAATCTTCAAGGAAAACCCAATGCATTTCAGGAGGTTGTAAAAATACCCCTTCTTTAGGGGATATAAACATTTAAAAAAACTCATCGGTATGATCAAAACAGTATATATATATATATATATATATATATATAAATAAAATGGAATATATATATATATATATATATATATATAATGGAATATATATATATATATATATATATATATATATATATATATATATATATATATTATTAAAATGGAATATATATATATAAAAATAAAATGGAATATATATATATATATATATATAATGGAATATATATATATATATTATTAAAATGGAATATATATATATATATACACACAGTATATATCGTTGTAAAACAATTTGATTTTTTTAAAATCCACATATTCAGTATAACCAGTGTATCAATAATATGCCAATACTCACAGATTAAAATAAGTATATCATTATACAATACTCAAAAAAAGAAATCTATTCTATATATAATCAGTATATCATTATTATGCCAATGTTCACCAATAAATTCATTATAGACAGTATATACTCAGATAAAAACAAAAAACGTTCTACATTAATACATGGGTGTATTATATTAAAGAGAAAATGTCTGGTCTGTTCAATAAAATGTGTTTCTGATATCCTCTCTCTATATCATATTCACATGAATTGGTACCTAGTGTATATAAAATAAACAAATGAACAAAAATAGACAATTTTAAGATGAATACAATACAAAAAAAATCATTGTTTTATATTTGTGGAGGTTCTCGCAATAGATGAGGGGAGCATCGGAAAGAGGTTTCAATCCTAACCCTCAATTTTATCCAAAACTGAGAAAAAATGTGCATAGCCTTTCAAATTTTCTCCACCCACCATTCCTGACATCAGTTGCTGCCATTTGCATCCCAACACCGAATATTAACGGAGGAAAAGGGAATTGATTACGGAATCTGTATGACCCCTCTAATAATTCACTTCTGCAGGTGGAGTTGTCACTGATCTCCAATAATTGAACCAGCTGGTGCCTTGTATATTATAGGATGACAAACGGCAAGGCTTTATGGGTGTGTCGTGTCATAAATGAAATGATGGCCAAATATCAATGAAAAAGCGGATAAAAAAATGATTATTATATATATTACTATAGTTAGATGACAATTAATGATTATTATATATATTACTATAGTGAGATGACAATACATGATTATATGCTCATGTTGGCATAATATCAGGTCTGTTATCTACAATGACTTTGCAGACGGTGTCATTAGTACAATATCCTCACAATCTGCTGTTAGCGTGTTCTTGGAAGGTTTTGTTTGGAGCTAGCGACAGACAAAGGGACCCCAAATACCATGTAGTGAGGCATTTCAGACTATATGTTCTGTTTCAAATGCCACTTTATGCATTAACATACCTCCTTGAATCCAGTCTGTCCAAACAGCATGGTTACCTGCTGACTTGGCAGCATCCACAGGCAGTTTAACTCTACAATAAGACACAGAATATGAATCTAACTCAATTTTATTTCAGGCAATTGCAGTACTGAGGATGCTTTTCCAGTCTTTTGAAATGTAAGAAGACAATGACTTTCCATGGCCCTGTCTCTACAAAGTACTAACACTGACTGAGAGAACATAGAAGAAACAGGAAGGATTTAACCACTTCCCATCCGGCCCATGTACATAAACGGCTGGACGGGAGCAGTGTAGGAGCTGGTTGCCGTTCATAAATGGCGCCCGCATTTACAGCCTGTGGGAGAGTGCAGCACCGCGATGCGGTGCCCGCTGTGTCCTTCGGAACACCAATCGCTGTACGTCCCTCTGTGTGAAGTCCCAATCATGTGATCACTGATTGGCCAATCAGTGATCACATGAGTATTAGTAAGCAAGATGTCACTTCCTGACATCATTGCTTACTATGTGTGAAATCTGTGAATGATCACAGAGGTCACATGGTACAGGGCTATTCACATCACCCTTCTACCATGTGACAAGCTGTGACCAATCACAGCTCACACAGTAGTTCTCAATGGCTGCAAGAATGCAGCTAGAGAGACGGAGAATTGATTGCTTTTACTGCCTTTATGGATGTAAAAGTAATCAGTGTAAAAAAAAAAAAAAAAATCTTCATCACCCCCACAAGTAGTACAGTGTCACCATGGTGACACTGTACTGCTAGGGTGACAGTATGTTACAAAAAAACATAAATAATAATATAAAAAAATAAAATAAAAATGTAAAGTAAAATTGAAAAAAAAAATATTTTTTGGTTATAAACCAATTTGGGTTTTTTTTTTTTTTTTTACTAAAAAGATAACTGAATACATTTTGGCCAAGATTTATGAAGAAAGATTATTTATTTGCAAAATTTTATAAGAAAAACTTTTTTTCAAAATTTTTGGACTTTTTCATTTATGTAGCAAAAAAATAAAAATCCCAGTGGTGAATAAATGCCACCAAAATAAAGTTTTATCTGTCTTAAAAAAATGCTAAAAAAATCATATGGGTCAAGTGTTGCATGACCGCGCAATTGTCATTCAAAGTGTGATAGCGCTGAAAGCTGAAAATTGGCCTGGACGGGAAGGGGGTGAAAGTGTCTGGAATTGAAGTGGTTAACTAGGACACAACTAACTAGCACTATACAGGAGGGGAGGACAGAGAAAACCGGATCACATAGTAAACAAGTTGTTTGTTGCACAAAACTGCCACTAGATATCAGTGTAGCACCGGACAGTAATAACAAGATGTAGTTTGATACAAAGCTTAAAAAACTACATGAAAGTGGAGCAGAACACTATGGATCACATTTAGGCTGGGAAGGTGTTCCATAATAACAGAAAAATAATATTTCTTGTAATTGTTGATGTGCAATTAATGTGTTAACAGGGGCGGACTGACCATTTGAGCACTCGGGCACTGCCCGAGGGCCCGGGCTCAGTAGGGGGCCCCATGAGATGCCCCTGGTACCTTTCATTGGCTTTTTCATAGGCTTTTCTGGGTTTGGGCGAGGACACAGGGGCCCCATGATCCCCTATTGCCCGGGGGCCCCATGAGTTGTCAGTCCGCCCCTGCATGTAAAATGTTTTCAGTGGTCCTACGTGGCATCCTCCCCCATCAGATCCGAGTGTCACCGCCTTGTCTTGTCAGCTGATTTCTCCACTTCATATCTTTGTCTTTTACTTTGTAACTTTTCTAAATAAACTTTCCAAACCTTCCCGCCACAAGCAGAGCTTTCCTGGTCTCCTCCTCAGGCGATGGTCACCCAAGGTGAGGCATACCTTCAGGTTCAAGGACCTCTTTCCCGGGTTATTGCTGACGGTCTTCTGGTCTTGGTGATCCTTATCGGTCGATGGACTGGAGGGGGACGATTTTCACAGATCTTCTGCATAATAGAGATATATTGATTATATAAAATATACTGTATACAATCATTTTTTATCTGAGTGTTGTGTATATATATATAGTGAATTTTTAGAACCCCAAAATGTGTTGGATTTTCCTTGGCATTTTTAACCCCTTCAATACCAAACACTTTCACCCCCTTCCTGCTCAGGCCAATTTTCAGCTTTCATTGCTGTCGCACTTGGGTTTTTTTTTGCTAAAAAAAACAAAAAAAGATGAAAAAAGTTTGAAAAAAAATGTATTTCTTAGTTTCTGTTATAAAATTTTGCAAACAGGTCATTTTTCTCCTTCACTGATGTGCACTGATGGGTACTGATGAGGCTGCACTGATGGGCACTGACAGGCTGCACTGATGGGCTCTGATAGGCTGCATTAATGGGCACTGATAGGCTGCACTGATGGGCATTGATAGGCTGCACTGATGAGGCTGCACTGATGGGCACTGATAGGCTGCACTGATGGGCATTGATAGGCTGCACTGATGAGGCTGCACTGATGGGCACTGATAGGCTGCACTGATGGGCACTGACAAGGAGGCACTAATGCAGCTGCACTGATATGCGACACTGATGGGCACTGATAGGCTGCATTGATGGGCACAGATAGGCTGCACTGATAGGCTGCACTGATGGACACTGATAGACTGCATTCATGAGGCTGCACTGATATGCAGCACTGATAGGCTGCATTGATAGGCACTGATAGGCTGCACTGAAGGGCACTGATAGGATGCACTGATAGGCTGTACTGATGGGCACTGACGAGGCAGCACTGATGAGGATGCACTGATATGCGGCACTGATGGGCACTGATAGGATGCACTGATAGGCTGCACTGATGGGCACTGACAAGGCATCACTGATGAGGTTGCACTGATATGTAGCACTGATAGGCTGAATTGATAGGCACTGATAGGCTGCACTGATGGGCACTGATAGGATGCACTGATAGGCAGCACTGATGGGCACTGATAGGCTGCACTGATGGGCACTGATAGGCTGCACTGATACGTGGC
Organism: Staurois parvus; assembly: GCF_062004578.1. Taxonomy (NCBI): domain Eukaryota; kingdom Metazoa; phylum Chordata; class Amphibia; order Anura; family Ranidae; genus Staurois; species Staurois parvus. The sequence continues at coordinate 136,813 of NW_028318348.1, read as the reverse complement.
ACTGATAGGATGCACTGATACGTGGCACTGATAGGATGCACTGATACGTGGCACTGATGGGCACTGATAGGCTGTACTGATGGGCACTAACAAGGCAGCACTGATGAGGTTGCACTGATACTCGGCACTGATGGGCACTGATAGGGGGCACTTAAAGGCACTAATAGGTGGCACTGACTGGCGGTATTGATGATCCCTGACTGGCAACACTGACTGACTATTAGCATTTTTGAGTTTCAGCTTCTAATTCGTTTTTGTAGAGTTTTCTTTTAGTGTTTTGTCCAGCAGAAAAAAATGCCAAAAACTCCTAAAACCTTTTTTCTACATTTACCGTATAAACACAAAAGCTTCTAAATGTTACTAAAATGCTACAAAAAGCGATATTACCAGTGTTTTAATCCAGCGTTTTTTAAGCTTAAAAAAATGCTAGTGTGCATGGAGCCTTAGGCTTCATTTTGTAGTAGCATTATGGGAGAATTCAGGAGCATTTTATTAGCATTTGTACAGTACATGTATAGGAAAAGGGAAAAAAAAGCTAAAAAAAAGCTGTTATGAGCATTTTAGTAGTGTTTAGCAGCTTTAGCATTTTGTTCTGCAGTAGTTCGCATGGACACATAGGATAACGCTAGCTGGCTTCTAGGAGCAGAAAAAAATGCTAGTGTGCATGGAGCCTAACAGCTTTTTTCTAGCTTTTTATTTCCTTTACATGGCCTGTAAAAACACTAATAAACCACTAATGCTCCAGAATGCTCCTAAGCGCTACTAAAACGCTACAAAAAACACTATTACTAGTATTAAAAGCTGGTGTGCATGGAGCCTTTAAGTCCCTGCTCCTGGGATTTGGGGCACTTTATGCGAGGGGCTAGAGTACAGAAAAGGATACCCGTCTGTCAGGGACAGCACTAGTGGTAGGGAGTAGTCACGTACACTACATTTTATTCTGAATTGAAATTCGGACTAATTTTCTGTCATTTGGAGATTCAGATGTATCCAAATTACAATAGTAAGGAATTTAAATGAATCTGAAATAACGAAACTAAATTCAACTGAAATTCGAAACGATTCTAATTCGAAAACACATTTGAAAACAAATTTGAAGACCAATTCGAATTTGAAAACAAGAAGAGAATACAATAGGACAGAAAATAAAGAAATAGAACAGAATAGAAAATAAAAGAATAGAACATTATACAGTAGAAAATAATAGATTAAAACAGAACAAAATAGAAAAGAAAATAAAGGAATAGAAAAGAATAGAATCCATTAGAATAGAATAGAAAATATTAGAATAGAAAATCAAAGAATAGAACAGAAAAGAATTGAAAAGATTAAAATATAAAATAAAAGAATAGAATAGAAAATAAAAAAATCAATTAGAATAGAATAGAATAGAAAATCAAAAAATAGAATAGAAAAGAATAAAATCAATTAGAATAGAATAAAAAATCAAATAACAGAATAGAAAAGATTCAAATCAATTAGAATAGAATAGAAAATCAAAACATCAAAACAAGAATATAAAATAATAGAAAAGATTGAAATAGAAAATCAAAGAACAGAACAGAAGAGAATAAAATCAATTAGTATAGAATAGAAAATCAAAGAATAGAATATAAAATAATAGAAAAGATTGAAATAGAAAATCAAAGAACAGAACAGAAGAGAATAAAATCAATTAGAATAGAATAGAAAATCAAAGAATAGAATAGAAAATAATAGGAAAGATTGGAATAGAAAATAAAAGAATAGAATAAAAAATAATTAAATCAAATAGAATACAATACAATAGAATTGAAAATCAAATAACAGAAAAGAATAAAATCAATTAGAATAGCAAAAAATAGAAAATCAAAGAATAGAATAGAAAGGAATAAAACCAATTAGAACAGAATAGAATAGAATAGAAAATCAAAGAATAGAATAGAAAAGAATAAAATCAAATAGAATAGAATAGAAAATCAAAGAATAGAATAGAAAATAATAGAAAAGATTGGAATAGAAAATCAAAGAATAAAATAGAAAAGAATAAAATCAATTAAACTAGAATAGAAAATCAAAGAATAGAATAGAAAAGAATAAAATCAATTAGAATAGAATAGAATAGAAAATCAAAGAATAGAAGATAATAGAAAAGATTGGAATAGAAAATCAAAGAATAAAATAAAAAAGAATAAAATCAATTAGAATAGAATAGAAAATCAAAGAATAGAAGATAATAGAAAAGATTGGAATAGAAAATCAAAGAATAGAATAGAAAAGAATAAAATCAATTAGAATAGAATAGAAAATCAAATAATAGATTAGAAAATAATAGGAACGATTGGAATAGAAAATCAAAGATCTCTGCAGACTCGAGCAAAGGTTGAACCATCCAAAGTGCTGGGGTAGCAGCTATTATTGAATAAAAAAAGGGTATAAAATGCACTAATTCCGCACTCACAGACATCGCTGGTAATGAGCATTGGATCCAATGGAGACATCAGTCCAGAGTCGCTGTCAGGAGCGCTGGGAAGCCAAAGCAGGGATCCAAGCAAGCCGCCCAGAGAGCCCCAGCTGGAGACCAGATCTGTCGGAGAGTTTTGCTGACCCTAGCCAAATGCAAAACTAGTGAAAAACAGTCCGAAAAGATGAGTAGGGAAAAAATGTCAGTGGCCTCCACCTGTAAAACCATTCCTGTTTTGGGGGTTGTCTCATTGTTGCCCATCTAGTGCACCTGTTGTTATTTCATTACCACCAAAGCAGCTGAAACTGATTAATCACTTGGCTACAGAGCGGTTATCCAGTTCAGGAAGTGCGTCATATGATGTCCTCCCAGAACGTCCTCCCACGTGCCCCCAGCGGCGTGCACCCGGCAATCTCTGTGATCGCTGTGTCCTATGTACACAGCTGATCACGTGATGTGGTAAAAGGCCAATCACAGCGGTCTTTTACCACGTGATCAGCCGTGTCCAATGACGCAGCAGATCATCGGGTAAATACAGTTGCCGGTTATCGGCTGCACTTTCCTCACACTGTCAGAGTGTGAGGAAAGTACTGCCAATAACCGGCAATTGTCAGAGAAGTGATCGGCACCGACCATCAGGCCATAAAATGATAAAAATTTCATATGGGTACAGTGTTGCATGACCGCGCAATTGTCATTCAAAGTGTGACAGCGCTGAAAGCTGAAAATTTGCCAAAAGTATTGGTCGGCCGGCCTTTACAAGCACATGACCTTTAATGGCCCCCCAGTCTTAGTCCATAGGGTTCAATATTGAATTGGCCCCGCCCTTTGCAGCTATAACAGCTTCAACTCTTCTGGGACGGCCGTCCACAAGGTTTAGGAGGGTGTCTATGGGAAGGTTGGACCATTCTTCCAGAAGCACATTTGTGAAGTCAGGCACTGATGTCGGGGGAGGAGGCCTGGCTCACAGTCTCTGCTCTAATTCATCCCAAAGGTGTTCTATGGGGTTGAGGTCAGGACTCTGTGCAGGACAGTCAAGTTCCTCCACCCCAAACTCACTCATCCATGTCTTTATGGACCTTGCTTTGTGCACTGGTGCGCAGTCATGTTGGAACAGGAAGGGGCCATCCCCAAACTCTTCCCACAAAGTTGGGAGCATGAAATTGTCCAAAATGTCTTGGTATGCTGACGCCTTAAGAGTTCCCTTCACTGGAATTAGGGGGCCGAGCCCAACCCCTGAAAAAACAACCTCACACCATAATCCCCCCTCCACCAAACTTTACACTTGGCACAATGCAGTCAGGCAAGTACCGTTCTCCTGGCAACCGCCAAACCCAGATACGTCCATCGGATGGCCAGACAGAGAAGTGTGATTGGTCACTCCAGAGAACATGTCTCCACTGCTCTAGAGTTCAGTGGTGGCGTGCTTTACACCATGCTATCCAACACGTTGTATTACAATTGGTTATGTAAGGCTTGGATGCAGCTGCTCGGCCATGGAAACCCATTCCATGAAGGTCTCTACACACTGTTGTTGTGCTAATCTGAAGGCCACATGAAGTTTGGAGGTCTTTGGCTATTGACTCTGCAGACAGTTGGTGACTTCTGTACACTGTGCGCTTCATCATGCTCTGACCCCGCTCTGTCATGTGACGTGGCCTACCACTTGGTGGCTGAGTTGCTGTTGTTCCCAGTTGCTTCCACTTTGTTATAATCCCACCAACAGTTGAGCGTGGAATATTTAGTAGCCAGGAAATGTCACGGATGGACTTATTGCACAGGTGGCAACCTATCACAGGACCACGCTTGGAGTCACTGAGCTCCTGAGAGCGACCCATTCTTTCACAAATGTTTGTAGAAGCCGTCTGCATGCCTAGGGGATGATTGTATACACCTGTGTCCATGGAAGGGATTGGAGCACCTGAATCACATGATTTGGTGGGCTGGCCCAATACTTCAGTATATATATATACAGTGGATAAAATAAGTATTGAACATATCACCATTTTTCTCAGTAAATATATTTCTAAAGGTGCTATTGACTAGGGTTGCCACCTCATCCCTTTGTAACCGTAACACATATTAATTACATGGGTTCTGAGGCCAATTGAATGCAGATAAAGCACTAGGTGAGTTTAATTACCACCTTATTCAGCCCCAGAACCCCTGTCATTAATATGTGTTAAAGGGATGAGGTGGGGACCCTACTATTGACATGAAATTTTCACCACATGCCAATAACAACCTATGCAATCCATACATACAAAGAAACCAAACCAAATACATTCAGAGATGAAGTTGTGTGTAATAAAATGAAATGACACAGGGAAAAAGTATTGAACACGCTAACTGAAATTTACATAATACTTGGTGCAAAATCCTTTGTTGGTAATGACAACTTCAAGACACCTCCTGTATGGAGAAACTAGTCGCATGCATTGCTCTGGTGTGATTTTGGCCCATTCTTCCACACAGTCTTTTCAAATCTTGAAGGCTCCGTGGGCCTCTTCTATGAACTCTGATCTTTAGTTCTTCCCATAGATTTTCTATCGGATTCAAGTCACGTGATTGGCTGGGCCATTCTAGCAGCTTTCTTTAGCGTTTCCTTGGCTTTGTGTTTGGGATCATTGTCTAGCTGAAATGTCCACCCTCGTATCATCTTCATCATCCTGATAGATTGCAGCAGATTTTTATCAAGAACATTTTTCCATTCATCCTTCCTTCAATGACATGAAGTTTGCCAGTACCATATGCTGAAAAACAGCCCCACACCATGATGTTCCCACCTCCATGCTTCACAGTTGGTATGGTGTTTTTGGGGTGATGTGCAGTGCCATGTGACCTCCAAACATGGTGTGTATTATGGCATTCAAAGAGTTCAATTTTGGTCTCTTCTGACCAGACTATATTCTCCCAGTATTTCACAGGCTTGTCTAAATGTTGTGCAGCAAACTTTAAACAAGCTTCAACATGCTTTTCCTTCAGCAATGGAGTCTTGCCTGGTGAACATGCATACAGGCCATGGCGGCTGAGAGCATTACTTATCGTTTTCTTTGAAACAATTGTACCTGCTAATTCCAGGTCTTTCTGAAGCTCTCCACGAGTGGTCCTTGGCTCTTGGACAACTCTTCTGATAATTTATTTCACACAGAAACCTTGCAAGAAGCACCTGGTGGTGGCCAGTTTATGGTGAAATTATGTTCTTTCCACTTCTGGATTATGGCCCCAGCTGTGCTCACTGGAACATTCAGAAGTTCAGAAATCCTTATGTAACCAATGCCATCAGTTTGTTTTGCAACAATAAGGTTGTGAAGGTCTTGAGAGAGCTCTTTGCTGTTACCTATCATGGGATGTTTCTTGAGTGACACCTTGGTAATGAGACACCTTTTTATAGGCCACCAGTTAAGACTGAACCAGCTGATATTAATTTGCACTGACAAGGGGCAGGATTGCTTTCTAATTTCTGATAGATTTCAGCTTGCGTCTTGGCTTTCCATGCCTTTTTTGCACCTCCCTATCTTCGTGTTTTCAATACTTTTTCCCTGTATCATTCCATTGCAGATAACTTAATTTCTGAATGTATTTGTTTAGGTTTCTATGTATGTATGGATTGCATGGGTTGTGACCGACATGTGGTGACATTTTTTATGTTAATAGCACCTTCATAAAAATGGTGACACATTCAATACTTATTTTACCTGCTGTGTGTATATATATATATATATATATATATATACAGGGGCGGACTGACCATTTGGAAACTTCGTCACTGCCCGAGGGCCCGGGGCCAGTAGGGGGCCCCATGAGATGCCCCTGGTACCTTTTTCATAGGCTTTTTTGAGTTTGGGCAAGGACACAGGGGCCACATGAGTTGTCAGTCTGCCCCTGTATACATGCATACACAGGGCCGGTGTGTTTTTTTATGGGGGGGGGGACAGCAAGTAGCTGGTCTTGCATATATATATATCAGCACAGTGGCTTGGTGGTTAGCACTTCTGCCTTGCAGTAATTGGGTCATGGGTTCAATTCCCAACCATAACGCCTCCTGCATGGAGTTTGCATGTTCGCCCTGTGTTCGTGTGGGTTTCCTCCGGGTACTCCGGTTTCCTCCCGCACTCCAAAGACATGCTGGTAGGTAATTGGCTCCTGTCTAAACTGTCCTAGTTTCATTCCTGGCCATGTGGGATTTCCTGCATGGTGGGGGTTGGGGAAAGACCTGGCAACCTACCCCGTAAAATAATTGCTAAGAGAACTCATGGAAAAAGTCACTTATGGGTGATGGTCCATGCAATCGCCAAGGGTCCAATACGACTGAATAGATAGATAAACTTTGGGACTTCTAAATATTTTTCTAGCAAAAAAAAAAAAGATTTTTACATGTAAACAAAAAAGGATCAGAGAAGGCCAGGTAGGTGGCTAGCCTACCTGCTGCGAGATCACCGGCCAAGACGTGCCGTCCGGTAGGACTACCTGGAGCACAAGAAGGCTGAACAGAACAACGCATGGACGGGTCACATCCAGGGGCAGACTGATCATTTAGGCATTCGGGCACTGCCCGAGGGCCCAGGGTCAGTAGGGGGCCCCATGAGATTCCCCTGGTACCTTTCATAGTCCCATGATTTCCTATTGCCCAGGGGCCCCATGAGTTGTCAGTCCGCACCTGGTCGCATCTATGCAATTCAGTTATTTTTTTTCCTATCTGTGCTTTGCACAGGCTGACCCCCCTGGAGATGCACAATTATAGTGCAATGTTACAGTGACACCTAATGGACGGAAAAGAATTTGCGCTCATTCCGTTCTCTGTAATTACGCAGCGCTGCTTATTCGATGCCGTGTGCGTCCGTGCGTGTGTGTGTGTGTGCGTGTGTGTGTCAGCCGCACCTGCACAAATTGAGCTCAATCAGAGCGACATGTAAATAGAGTCAATTAAAATGAAAGTTGTTTCCACAGACATAGCAGGGGATGCCGTAAAACAGCTTATTAGAGAGCCGTTCACACTGCGAGCTCCTCAGGACATCCGCGACTGTCTGGTAATTAAAGAGAACGCGGTATTTGCATCTACCGAGGCGGCATAACATAACACCGCGGGGAAATGCAACTCTTCCCAGAAATAAAAGTTACATTTTACGGGGTCTCGTTGCCTCTGCCGGTGCGCAGCACGCGGACGGGTGTGACCACGAATGAACGCACAAAAAATAATTGGTTAAACCTGCACATAATTACCCATAATAACAAGATCCATTGATTTCGGGGTTTTATGAGAGGTTTAGGCAGGGGCGGACTGACCATTCGAACACTCCGGCACTGCCCGAGGGCCCGGGGTCAGTAGGGGGCCCCATGAGATGCCCCTGGTACATTTCATTGGCTTTATTGGCTGTGGGCGAGGACACAGGGGCCCCATAATCCCCTATTGCCCGGGGGCCCCATGAGTTGTCAGTCCGCCCCTGGGTTTAGGACAGTCTTGCACTTTTTATTAGTTACATAGTGTCGTATTTATTAAAAAAAAAAAGTTAATGGAGCTACTCATTCCTAGAAACTGCATGAACATTCGCTCTGTGCGAATAGGGGGGGGGGGCAAAATCAAATGTTATTCGACTATTTTCTCTCGAGGTCAAGTGGTATTCAGTTTCTAGAGCGTCAAATGAATCAGGAAAGTACCGAATGATGGCCACTAGAGGGAGCTGGCGATCATATAAATAAATACTTATTTACTGTAATCTCATACTTCATCTAGTGGTCATGATGCTGTATTCTCCTGATTTCCTCAACTCTGTATGAATGAATAACATTTGAACCGGAGTGAATCTGGTGTAATAACATTTGACTTTACCAACATAGCTCCATTAACTTTTTATACATACGCCAGGGGCAGGGGCCGACTGACAACTCATGGGGCCCCCAGGTAATAGGATCCCCTGTGTCCTTGACACTCAAAGGACGCCAAAAGGTACCAGGGGTATTTCATGGGGCCCCCTACTGACCCTGGGCCCTCGGGCAGTGCCCGGGTGCTCGAATGGTCAGTCCGCCCCTGGCCAGGGTTTTTTTTCAGTGTGAACATGGGGGAGCATAGTTCCAGCACCTCCAGCACTGAATGTATGTGTTGGCAAGGAGGGTCTGCTGATGCTGGCTACTGGGGGATCTCTTGTCCCTGGGGACAGTAGTGTCGCTGAGGAGGTGATATACTGCTGTGGGGGGGTCTTAGGTTGCTGGGGGGAATCTACTGTTGAGGTGGGGGTCTGTTGTTGCTGGCTGCTGAAGGGTGTATTGGCTGCTGGATGATCTATTGTTGCTGGTGAAAGTCTATTTCTGCTGAGTTGGATCTACTGTTGATGGTGGGGGATATGTTGTTGATGGCTGCTGAAGGGTGTATTGATGCTGACTGCTGGAGGATCTGTTGTTGCTGGTGAAAGTCTATTTCTGCTGAGTTGGATCTACTGTTGATGGTGGGGGATATGTTGTTGATGGCTGCTGAAGGGTGTATTGATGCTGACTGCTGGAGGATCTATTGTTGCTGGTGAAAGTCTATTTCTGCTGAGTTGGATCTACTGTTGATGGTGGGGGATATGTTGTTGCTGGCTGCTGAAGGGTGTATTGATGCTGGCTGCTGGGGGATCTATTGTTGCTGGTAAAAGTCTATTGTTGCAGGTTGGATCTACTGTTGATGGTGGGGGATCTGTTGTTGCTGGTTGCTGAAGGGTCTATTGATGCTGGCTGCCGGAGGATCTATTGTTGCTGGTGAAACTCTATTGTCACTGAGGAGAATCTACTGTTGATGGTGGGGATCTGTTGTTTACGGCTGCTGAAGGGTCTATTGATGCTGGCTCATGGAGGATCTGTTGTTGCTGGTGAGACTTTATTTTTGCTGAGGAGGATCTACTGTTGATAGTGAGGGATATATTGTTTCCGTGTGAGTATTTTGTTTCTGGGGGAGTCTATTGCAGCTGGGGGGATCTATTGTTGCTGGTGGACGATCTATAGTTCCTGTGAGGGTATTTTGTTCCTGGGGGGTATATTGTTGCCCGGGGAATATGTTGTTGCTGGGGTGGATCTATTGTTGTTAGTGGAGGATCTATTCTTGCCATGGGGGTATTTTATTCTTGGGGGGTCTGTTGTTGCTGGGGTGAATCTATTGTTAGATTGTAAGCTCCCAGGATCAGGCCCTCCTATCCCTCTTATATTGAACTGTATTGTTGCTGTATTGTCTCCCGTTATATTGTAAAGCGCTGAGCAAACTGTATAATAATAATTGTTGCTGGTGAGGGATCTATTGTTGTCATTGGTTATTTTGTTTCTGGGGGGATCTATTGTTGCTGTGGTGGATCAATTGTGGCTGGTGGGAGGTCTACTGTATTGTTTCCATGGGTGTCTATTGCTGCTAAGGGATATATTTTTTTTGCTGGGGAGGAGCTTGTGTTGCTGGTGGAGGATCTATTGTTGCATGGGAGTTTTTTTTCATGCAGGTTCGACTAAAACTGGGGATCTATTGTTGCTTGATAGGATCTATTGTTACTGGGGGTCTATCGATGTGGTCTGCAGAGGATCTATATCATTGCCTTTCTTGTTATCATTAACAGATTTCATGCATATTGCCTGGCATCACACAATGGTACTTGGTTCTGTATTCTCTAAAGGAGAGGTGGGTAGGGGTCAGGGGCGGACTGACAACTCATGGGGCCCCCGGGCAATAGGGGATCATGGGGCCCCTGTGTCCTTGCCCAAACAAAAAAGCCTATGAAAAAGTTACCAGGGGCATCTCATGGGGCCCCCTACTGACCCCGGGGCCCTCGGGCAGTGCCCGAGTTTCCAAATGGTCAGTCCGCCCCTGGTAGGGGTCTAAACCTCAGACTAGGAAGAGGAACATCTGAGGAGTAATGAGGGGCAGGAGGATTTGGTTCCAGTACTGGGGCAGTCCCTCCAATTTACAGACAGTTGCCCTTAGTCAGGGGCAAACTGACCATTTGGAAACTCGGGCACTGCCCGAGGGCCCGGGGTCAGTAGGGGGCCCCATGAGATGCCCCTGGTACCTTTTTCATAGGCTTTTTTGAGTTTGGGCAAGGACACAGGGGCCCCATGATGCGTTATTGCCTGGGGGCCCCATGAGTTGTCAACCGCCCCTGCCCTTAGTGCTCCTTTAATCACCAAGCTTGACATAAGGGTCCTCAAGTGTGGTCCCTGGCATCACCGGACTGCCCTTGGCATGGTACAAGAGATGACCACATCTTGGAATTTGCCAATGTCCCGAGTTTGGGGTGTAGTTAGGAGAGTGCCAGGGGATAGGTGAATTGTGGCGTGCAGAGTGCATGGCGCTGAAGTGGAAGGCGTGGCTTAATCTGCATGGTGGCCAAATACGGGGCTAACAGCGGTGTAGCACATTAGTGACAGGTTTGCAGACAGTTAGAACTGAAGGCGAGACTTTTTTGTAAATTTTGGATAGGACGGGATATAACCCCTTTAAGGTTGTATTTTTCCATCTGTGTTTCATTGGGGAGACTTCCCTTCACTTCCTGTCCCAGAGCCAAAACAGAAAGTCAGAGGAAATGCTGAACAAGGGTCCCCACTGAAAAGTTTCTTCTCTATCCCTGTTCTGGTGACAACCCAAAATGTGGAATTTTCTTTCATTTTCACTCTCTGTAATAAATAAATAATAGTAAACAGGAGAAATAGAAAGGATGAGACAGAATCCCTAGACAGAAATAAAACTGGACAGGGGTTCTAATCCCTCGCCACACTTTACAGAACTTAACAAGTTTTGCCTTTTGTTCGCAATGTCTTTACCCCGGGCTCTGACAGTCTCCGGCACAGCATTCAGAGCTCAGACAAAGCTTCTGAGCACATCACGGTATGGACTCTGTGGTCCAGCATTGTATGTGTTTGTTACAGCAGCACCCCCAATGGCAGGAAGCCAGAGAACAGAGCAGAGTCAGTAATGAGCTGGCAACCTAAGAAGAAAAAAAATACAGCAAGTCTGGTAGGATGCCGGCAAGTTCCCAGGTAAGGTCAGAGCCTGCAAAAATGTAACAGGAAATGGTCAGAAACTTTATACATGCAACACGAGATGGCCATGGACTTCAACATTCAACAGGAGATGGTCAGAGACTTCAACATTCAACAGGAGATGGTCAGAGACTTCAACATTCAACAGGAGATGGTCAGAGACTTCAACATTCATCAGAGGATGGTCAAAGACTTCAACATTCAACAGAGGATGGTCAGAGACTTCAACATTCAACAGAGGATGATCAGAGACTTCTACATTCAACAGAGGATGGTCAGAGACTTCAACATTCAACAGAGGATGGTCAGAGACTTCAACATTCAACAGGAGATGGTCAGAGACTTCAACATTCATCAGAGGATGGTCAGAGACTTCGACATTCAACAGAGGATGGTCAGAGACTTTAACATTCAACAGGAGATAGTCAGAGACTTCAACATTCATCAGAGGATGGTCAGAGACTTCAACAGAGGATGGTCAGAGACTTCAACATTCAACAGAGGATGGTCAGAGACTTTAACATTCAACAGGAGTTGGTCAGAGACTTCAACATTCATCAGAGGATGGTCAGAGACTTCAACATTCAACAGAGGATGGTCAGAGACTTCGCAATGCAACAGGAGATAGTAATAGACTTAGACATGCAATAGGAGATGATCAGAGACCTTGTACATGTAACAAGAAATAGTCAGAGATCTGAACATGCAACAAGAGATGGTCAGAGACATGGACATGCAACAGAAGATAGTCAAAGACTTGAACATGCAACAGGAAATAGTCAGAGACCTGGACATGGAGCAGGAGATGATCAGAGACATGGCCTTGCAACAGGAGATAGTCAAAGACTTGGCCATGCAACAGGAGATAGTCAAAGACTTGGACATGCAACAGGAAATAGTCAGAGACTTTTACATGCAACAGGAGATGGTAAGAGACTTGGACATGCAACAGGAGATAGTCAAATACTTGGGCATGCAATAGCAAATAGCCAGAGACCTGGACATGGAGCAGGAGATGGTCAGAGACTTGGGCATGCAACAGGGGATAGTCAGAGATCTGAGCATGCAGCAAGAGATGGTCAAAGACGTGGACATGCAACCGGAGATAGTCAAAGACTTTGGCATGCAACAGGAAATAGTCAGAGACCTAGATATGGAACAGGAGATAGTCAGAGACTCTGGTATGCAACAGGAGATAGTCAAAGACTTGGGCATGCAACAGGAAACGGTAAGAGACTTGGACATGCAATAGGAAATGATCAGAGACTTGGGTATGCCAGAGGAGATCATCAACGACTTGGGCATGCAACAGGAGATAGTCAAAGACTTGGGCATGCAACAGAAAATAGTCAGAGACCTGGGCATGAAGCAGGATATAGTCAGAAACTTGGGCATGGAACAGCAGATGGTCAGAGACCTTGTACATGCAACAAGAAATAGTCAGAGACTTAGGCATGGAGCAGAAGATGGTCAGAGACCGTGTACAAGTAACAGGAAATACTTGGACAAGGAGCAGGAGATAGTCAAAGAATTGGGCATGCAACAGGAGATAGAAACCTTTACAAGCAATAGGAGATAGTCAGAGACTTTTACATGCAACAGGAGATGGTCAGACACTTGAACATGCAACAGGAGATGGTCAGAGAATTGGATATGCAACAGGAGATGGTCAGAGACTTCTTACAAGCAATAAGAGATAGTCAGAGACTTCTCACATGCAAGAGGAGATGGCTTTAGGCTACAGATGTGTGTAGGAGTTGTTGCCGGCTGTAGACATCATCAGACTGTCATAAACTGGAGATACATTACATGAGACTGCTAGAGATCACTGCTATTAGAGCCCCCTTATAAATCACTTGTACAACATTTGATATTTCTCTCAGCAGGATCCATTATAAAGGAAAAAAGAACTATAAAGAGGACAGGGATGGACAGTACAGAAAAAATGTCCTGAATGGATGATTCACTAGGGAGCAGTGGTGGCTCAGAAGGACATTGACCTTCAGTCATTCAGAATAATGTGCAGTGCAACCTCCCTCTCATGATGCACTGTCTGTGTATGAAGTTTAGGGGGTGGAGCTGGGAACACTCTGGCCCACACTCTCACAGTCTCAAGACTTAGGACCACCACCAGGAAAAAGATACTAACAGTTACAGAGGTTTTGTTTTAGGGGAAGCCAGCTATACAGGATGATGACTCCAGATGGTCGGGTGGGTGGGGTCCTTTAAGTCCCTTTAAATCCAGAATGTTTCTGTGACTGGTGAGTTTCTGTTGTTTCGGCACAGACACCGCTGTTACTCCATGACTGTGTATGCACGCTCTTAGGAGGACGAGCTGTACAAGCAGAGGCCCCGCACATTAACCCCTGATTACTAACGAATGATTTATGTCTCTAATTAATGACCCGGCGCACCTGCAGAATCACGAGAAATATATTACCGACAAATGAAGATGATTATACAGAAAATCACTTCAGATATCACCCCCACCTCTGAGTCAGGGAAAGTTGTAGCGCTACCTCGGCGTAACGTTCCTGGAAGATACGTACAATAAATATACTATGGTCGTCACACATTTCCTTTTTATGATTTTCCTCATTTCCTCTTACAGCTTCTACAGTAGATTCCTCTTTATTACTCTCATCATATTTAATGTCATAGTATGAAGTATATGACCATTTCCTTGTCGTAACAACGTGATTTTCTAAAGCAGAGGTACCCAATAGCAGCCTAATATACCGTATTCCTCTCATGACAGATTCCCTTGAAAGATCATAATCTGGCCACTAGATTTTCTAACAGGCACCTCCAAGTACCTGAGCACAGCTCCAGTTTGTTTCCAGAGCACCCGGGACCCTCGAAATCCAGATGGATCTACTATAAAATCTCCCTTTTTTAGGGACCATGTCTTAAGCCAGCCATTCTCAACCATGGTTCCTCCAGAGGTTTCCAGGGGTTCTTTGAGCTGTGGCTGATTGACCTCCCATTTGACTGGTCCTGGGGCCAATGCCACTTGACAAAGCCAACAGAATGAACCCAACTATCATTTTAAAGGTTGCATTCTTCCTACTGGTCACCAATATTAGGAGCATTCTTTCCACTGGCCTCCAATGTAAGGTGCATTCTTCCCATTGAACACAATTGAAAGGAGCATTCTTCTCACTGACCACCAATGTAAGGAGCATTCTTCTCACTGACCACCAATGTAAGGAGCATTCTTCCCACTGATCACCAATGTAAGGAGCATTCTTCTCACTGACCACCAATGTAAGGAGCATTCTTCCCACTGATCACCAATGTAAGGAGCATTCTTCTCACTGACCACCAATGTAAGGAGCATTCTTCCCACTGATCACCAATGTAAGGGGCATTCTTCCCACTGACCACCAATGTAAGGGGCATTCTTCCCACTGAACACCAATGTAAGGGGCATTCTTCCCACCGATCACCAATGTAAGAGGCATCTTCCCACTGATCACCAATGTAGGGAACATTCCTCCCACTGATCACCAATGTAAGGGATATTCTTCCCACTGAACACCAATGTAAGGAACATTCTTCCCACCGATCACCAATGTAAGGAGCATTCTTCCCACTTATCACCAATGTAAGGAACATTCTTCCCACTGATCACCAATGTAGGGAACATTCCTCCCACTGATCACCAATGTAAGGGGCATTCTTCCCACTGATCACCAATGTAAGGAACATTCTTCTCACTGATCACCAATGTAAGGAGCATTCTTCCCACTGATCACCAATGTAAGGAGCATTCTTCCCACTTATCACCAATGTAAGGAACATTCTTCCCACTGATCACCAATGTAGGGAACATTCCTCCCACTGATCACCAATGTAAGGAACATTCTTCCCACTGATCACCAATGTAGGGAACATTCTTCCCACTGATCACCAATGTAAGGGGCATTCTTCCCACTGATCACCAATGTAGGGAACATTCCTCCCACTGATCACCAATGTAAGGAACATTCTTCCCACTGATCACCAATGTAGGGAACATCCTTCCCACTAATCACCAATGTAAGGAGAATCCTTCCCACTGATCACCAACGTAAGGAGCATTCTTCCCACTGATCACCAATGTAAGGGACATTCTTCCAAATTACCACCAATCTGAGGAGCATTTTTCCATTGACTTCAATAAATTAGTTTTGGTAAAGGTTCCCTGAAAATTTATTTAGGAGTTCTTTTTGGTTAAAAAGTTTGAGAAAGGCTGCCCTAAGCAGTAGCCCCTAGCCTTAATGTAATACTGCTGGGCCGTAGTCAGCCTGAGCTCCTTTTGATAGTTTTATTTTCTTCAGGTTTTGTCTAAGCTCAGAGATACTGTTTGTAGTTTCTGTCTGCTGTAGTAGAGTGTTCCTGGCAATAGCATAAGAAGATGCATTAACCGAAATTATGTGTATTTATTCTTCTCTGATCAACCACTAGGAGGTTTAATACCAATTGTGCATGTTGGGAAGGAGTATAAATCTTTGGGAAAGCTCTCTTGATTTCCAGACTCTGTGGGGTTTATTTACTAAAGCTGGAGAGTCCAAAATCAGACTCCCTTCTGCATAGAAACCAATCAGCTTCTAACCTCAGCTTGTTCAATGAAGCTTTGGCAATGAAACCTGGAAGCTGATTGGTTTCTATGCAGAAGTGAGTCTGATTTTGGACTCTCCAGCTTTAGTAAATAAACCCGTCTGTCTGATAAGGAGGTCTGTTGCTGCTAGCATTTTGTTTCCTTCAAGGTGCGTTGTCTGGGGAAGGTGTGTAGTGCTCAGGGAGGGATCCAAGCCTGGAGCCCAAAGCTTCCTGCTGTCCTGCTGTTACCATAATTGGAGCTCCGGGGGTGAACCTGCATCTGCTGAAAAGTGATCTGGAGAGCTGAGTAGAAGCTGCTGCTGGTGGACATTGACCACTGAAGAGTGATCTAGAGAGTTGAGTAGAAGATGCTGCTGACAGTGACCACTGAACAGTTATCTGGAGAGCTAGCAGAAGCTGCTGCTGGTGGACATTGCGGGACACTCTGAAAGCAGTGATACGGAGTCTGCATCATGGTCTTTCTGGGTATCCTGTGCCCTAATCCCTCTCTCCCCGAGTTAATGGTTCTTTAATAAACATTGTAAAGCCTTCTAAAGTGTCTGACACCCAATTTCCTCCACCCAACAAAGAGTCATAGATTCCACCCTGAGTTGAATTGTCAGCCCATCAAGCCACCCGGGGTCCCTAATTGCCTTCCGGGGGTAAGGGAGGGATTTACTTATACCTAGGAAGCCCCACCACTTCCAGGATATGGATTTCTTTTTTCAATGAGATTTAAAAAACTAGTCTCATGGATGAAAATAAAGCTTCTTGAGGAATTCAACTCCCCCCTCACTGATTTTTTTACCTCCCCTTTTACCTGTATAGCTGGGTTGTTCCCGAAAAGCATGCACACAAGCTTGACAATTCAGTGGTGTTATCTAGGGATCTACCTCTGCCTACTCGGACCTATACTGCCTATACTGCCATATTCTTTTGACACCACCAGGGGTCTGGCTGCCTCTTCTGGATTGTGCAGAGGCCCCATGAACCATGTCATCAGGAGGGTGGTGCACGTGCACTCTAGTGTACCCTAGGACCCATGAGGTGGGCAACTGTGGGCATTAAGGTCATTCTGGTTTAGGTCAGAAATAAAAATAGTGTGGGGAGGGGGTCCCCCGAAAAAGTTATTCTGCCATCCCCCTCCCAAAAAAATTGACTTATCCTAGAAGGGGAGGGTGAGAAGAATATTATCTAAAGTTATTAGGTAGGGTGAAGTCTAAAATGTACTCACCTGTCGAGTGGCTCCTACCTCTCCTCCATTCCAGGCTTGGAAAGCTTCTTCAGCAATAGACACTTCCGAGAATGTCGCTACTCACCAATTCCTTTCTCCAACACCTTACAGTACCTTATAGGGGTAGAAACATAGGGGTGGGAGGAAGGAATTGCAACGTGCAGGAGGGGACAAAGGTATCCAACTTACCCAGAGGAGGATACTTTACTATTGCAGAGGAGGGCTGGTTCTCAACCTCTGGAGACCAGATTAGGTCTCTTTAGTCTTGTGGAACCTGGATGCAAAGAAAGGGAAGAAATGGGCAATAATGAGTTCAAGTCAAACCAGGACTTTTGAGGTTATATAATAAAAGAACAAATTTCGAGGAGTGGAAACTGCGTTAATTTTTCTACATACTCCCCTGCTACATTTATACAATTATCCCAGCATTTAGCTAATGCCTGGAAAGCTTTGGCATAGAAAGATTTGTAAGTATGCCTGAACCATCCTAGGACAGCCGGCTTCACTTTGTCATCATTGAGTTCACCGTTCCCACAGGAAGATTAGTCTCATTGCAATTTCATGACAGGTTATGTGTCAATTATCCAGGATCAGGCATTACATGCACTGAATGTTCACAGGAATGACTGCTGTGGGCTGTATTTAGGTTTTGTGCTGCCCTAGGCAACACAAAAATCTTCTGTCCCCATGGACACCAACCAACATCACCCCCTTTCCGCCCCCACGGAGAGAACCTGACAATGCTGACATTGACCAACAACAGCCCTGCCCCCCACCCGGGAGAGCCTTCCACTACCCCCCTCCCCCGGCGATAGAGAAAAAGACACTCATCTTCACAGCTCCAGACATCCCCAAATGTCAGACATCCCCAAACAAAAGTCAGGCTCTACATACACCATCAAGCAGCCCGCAGCCTCTCTCGGATCCCACCTGGTTCCCATGGTGAGTGGGACCTTTCTTTCATGCCTTCTTCAGGGGGGAGGTGCTGCCCCCCTGAAAAGTGCCGCCATAGGCAGTTGCCTTGTTTGCCTTGTGGTAAATATGCCCCTGCTGGAAACCACCATGTCCGGGATGGTCACTGACAAATGTACGGCCATCTTTGAAACGTTTACACCATTCAAATGTCTTACTGCAGCTGGGCATCTCATCATCGTACTGTGCTTGAAGTCTTCTGTAGATATCCACAGGGTTTTACGCCTTCGTTCATCAAACGCTTCATTTTTCCCCCCTAGAAACACCACACACTGTTCCATGCACGCACTAACACCGTTGTCTGCCATCTTGATTAATGATAATTAAAATATTTTTTCATATATTTTGTAATATACAAAAAACACATTTTAACATGCAATATATATATATATATATATATATATTTATATACGTCATGTTGAAATGCATTTTTTCGATGTATTTTTAAAAATATTTTTCAGACATTTTTTAATGAAAACGCATTTCAACATACAGTATATATATATATTGAAATATATTTTTAAATATATTGATTACGGCCAAAATTGTAGTATTTCAAATATATGTCGATATATTTGGGAAGAATATGTTTAAAATATATTTCAAAAATATATTTTTCTTCCATGTGAGTATGCAGTTGGATTGCAGTCAAAAATGCATCCCATTGCATCTGGTGTGAATGGGCCCTATATCAGACGTAAAGCATGCTCCCCTGAAAGTGGATAGCTTAGTCTACACCAAGTTCACTATATGGACCACTTCCAACGATCAGCCATAACATTATACCCATTGACAGGTAAAGTGAATAACATTGATTGACCTGTGACAGTGGATGGGATAGATATGTAAACATGTTGTCCCTGTAGTTGATGTGTTAAAAGCAAAGTAAAAAAAAAAAAAAAGGGACACGTGTAAGAATTTAAGCGACTTTGACAAAAGCCAAATTGTAATGGCTAGATGACTTGCTCAAAGCAACTCCAAAACTGCAGCTCTTGTGGGATGTTCCCGGTCTGCAGTGGTCAGGACCAACCAAAAGTGGTCCAAAAAAGAGGAAAACCAGTGAACCGGCGACAGGGTCATGGGTGGCCAAGGCTCAGTCATGGACAGCCTGGGAAGCAGGGAAGAAGCCAGCCCAGCGTAAGGCCTGAAGGCAGCTGTCAACCCAAAAGCTTGCAAGAGAGACCGAGTGAGTAACCCCACACCCCCTGGGCCAGATAAGGGGAAAGGGAATTTGAGAGGGAAACCTGACTAGCCCTTATGTGGGATTCTTTCATTTAAAGTGGCAGCTTCTGGGATCTCTTGGCCAGGGATTCCCTCGGGCAGCTGGGTGAGGAGGTCATTTCATCTGGGGTCTGAGGTATTCAAGGAGAAGCGGCTAGCTCTCCAAGAAGAGAAGATGAAACCCTTTGGACTACTTTTACATAGTTCCAGGAAGTTGTCCTCAGTTTTACAGTTCATTGGGCATCCCATGTACCCCTCATGCCCATCCAAGTTATCATCCACTAATAAAATCCAAAAAAACAAGTTCAAGGACTGTTTACTGTCTCCTGTGTGCAAGGTCTGAGGGAAATGCATGTTGCCTGGCTGTGCAGGACTATTGGGGGACCCAAATCTCTAGCGACTCCTAAAGGGGTAGTGCTACATTGTGTATGGGGCTGTGTAGCCACAGATTGATCAGGGTGCCCATACTGACCCACAAAACACCCACAATGGGAATTTGAGCATCAGAACTGGATCACGGAGCAATGGAAGAAGGTGGCCTCATCTGATGAATTCAAGAATGGTTTGAGGAGCACAGCAAGTTTGAAGTGTAAATTGGCCTCCAAATTCTCCAGATGTAAATGCATCTGTGGAATGTGCTGGAAAACAAGTCTGATCCTTGGAGGCCCCACCTCACAACATACAGCACCTAAGGGATCTGCTGCTGGGGGCATGGCGTAATGCAAGCCATAGACGGGTTGAAAACCAGCCATTTAAAAAAAAACAAAAAAACAAAAAATCAGTCGTTCGATCAGCGGACGTTACCACCAACGGTAAAAAAATTGGCCGATTTTCGTCCCGTCTATAGCCGGCATTTAACCCCATAATTACTTCTGTCCCTTGCAGAGACAGGGGAGCACACAGGGGAGCAATACATAAGAATAAGAAGAAGAAGAAAAGAAGAAGTAGAAAAAGAAGAAGAATTCCAGTCCACTATTATATTTTATATGAAAAGTCTTGCGGTTGCAACATTGTATCCATTTGTATCCATTTTGGATACAGATGTTTTTATTCGGATACAAATGGATACATTGTTGCAACCGCAAGACTTTTTCATATAAAATATAATAGCGGACTGGAATTCGTATTCTTTTTCTTCTTCTTCTTCTTTTCCTTCTTATTTTCTTCTTTTTTTCTTCTTATTTTCTTCTTCTTCTTTTTTTCTTCTTCTTTTTCTTCTTCTTGCAGGTCACGGCTCATGCGCAAATTTTTTATTGATAAAACAAACGGCCGATTTGCCCATCATTGCTGGGAAAATCGGTCGATCGTCAAAATCGGTCACGAATTTTCCAACGTGCCCGATAAAAAAAAATGTGCAAAAAGCCCGAAAAATGGCCGACCAATTAACCCACTAACGGTGCTAAAATCGGCCAATAAGCGACCCGTCTATGGCCGGCATTAGATACCACAACATACCTTCAGAGGTCTAGTGGAATCCATGCCTTGACATGTTATGATGGGTGGTCATAATGTTATTTCTGATTGGTGTATGTCTTTATTCACGACGCTCATATTGCCCCTTACATTCTGCTTTCCGAAACCCCAAGTCAGGTTTCTTTATGTTGTTTGGATCCAGTTGGTGAGATTCCACTTCCCGTCCTCAGGATGTTTGACTTTAGATACACACTAAGAATAAGGGAAAAGAACAGTACCCCCTGACAATCAATGATAGTTCTCTTTTTGCTGGCCCACAAAGACCTGTTTGCCATTTTCCCGTAGACTCGGGAATAATTCATATCCCGTATTAACGCTCTCGTTACACCTGCGGCTCCTGACGATCTCATCAGACACAATCTAACCACTTAAGAATTAAGTTGATTAAGCTCCATTTTTGGGGGGGAGAATATCTGAAATTAAATTACTCTTAATTTCATTGACTGCCGTGATTTTAATATAACGCATATTAACATTACACCTCCTGGAGTAAAAAAAAAATATCACCCCATTTGTCTAGTAGGCCCTTATGTTAATTCCTCTTTTAAACTGTATAATACAGGCTTAATTATGGGTCCTGTCTACAGGTGTGCGCTGGAGGGGTGAGCAATGCAATCAGTGCAAATGTGCTACTTTATTTATTTTAATTCTGGTACCGTATCAATAAAATATGAGATTATTTCAGCTGTCTAAACCTTCACCTGCGCTGATTATTGAGATGTTTTTTTGCAGATTAACCCGTGAGATATCGAATAGTGAAGATATAGCCTGGACACAATTCAAGGGCTCATTAACTGCATTGGGGTGCTTCACTAGAGCAGCCTTCCTCCTCCTTTTTGCCCTACAGGAACGCTTAAAACAATTTTCATATCTCGGGGTACCCCTGATAAAACCAATTCATGCATCACCTTGTGCCTCCTACATTGGTGGTCAGTGGGAAGACTGCCCCTCTCCCAGTGGTGGTCAGAATAACACCCTTACAGATAGAAAAAAAGGTCATTAATGTCATGTCGGTGGCTATGACAAGCGAGGTTAGCCCTAAAACTCTGCAGGCACCAACAAATGGGAAGTCAATTATTATTATTATACAGTATTTATATAGCACCAACCAGGGGCCGATTGACCATTTGGAAACTCGGGCACTGCCCGAGGGCCCGGGGTCAGTAGGGGGCTCCATGACATGCCCCTGGTACCTTTTTCTTAGCCTTTTTTGAGTTTGGGCAAGGACACAGGGGCCCCATGATCCCCTACTGCCCGGGGGCCCCATGAGTTGTCAGTCCGCCCCTGGCGCCAACAGTTTGCTCAGCGCTGTACATTACAATGGGAAACGGTACACGAGACAGCACAGTAACAATACAATACACGAGGGGTTTGAGGGCCCTGCTCCTTGGAGCTTACAATCTAGGAGGGAGGGGAGAGTGGTACAGGAGGAAATAGCTGAGGGGGATGGAGTGGTAGGTAAAGTGGAGGAGGTCGGCAATTAGCTGAGGGCGTGGGTAGGCTTCTCTAAAGAGATGGGTTTTCAGGGTGCGCCTAAAGGTGAGGGGGGTAGGTGACAGTCTGATGGATTGGGGTAGTGAGTTCCAGAGGATGGGGGAAGCCCTGGAGAAGTCCTGGAGACGGGCATGGGAGGAGGAGACCAGGGAACTAGAGAGTAGGAGGTCTTGTGAGGAGCGGAGAGCACGTTTTGGGTGGTATTTGGATATCAAATCGGTAATGTAGTTTAGGGCAGTGTTATGAACAGCTTTGTACGTCAATGTTAGTAAGTTGAATTTTATGCGTTGGGCAATCGGTCAATCAGCCACAGCTCAAGGAATCCCTAGAAGCCTCTACACTAGAGGGATCACCAGCAAGAGAGGAAAAGGTCTTTATCCCACTATAGAGGAGCTTTAACTAGACTCAGTGGCATAACAATATTGGGGTACCCCTAATAAAACCACTTTATCAGGGGTCAGTGGGAAAAATGCCTTTTACATTGGTGGTCAATGGGAACAATGCACACCTTACAGTGGTGGTCAATGGAGAAAATGCCTCTTACATTGTTGGTCAGTGGGAAGAATGTCCATTATATTGGTGGTCAATGGAAAAAATGCCTCCTACTTTGGTGGTCAGTGGGAAGAATGCACATGTTACAGTGGTGGTCAATATAGAAAATGCCTCTTACAATGGTGGTCAGTGAGAAGAATACCCCTCTTCCAGTGGTGATCAGAATGCCATTCTTACAGATAGCTTAAAAGGTCATTGGTGTCATTCTGCTGGGTATGTCAAGTGACTCCTGCCCTGGAACTATACAGGCACCATCAAATGGGAAGCCAGTCAGCCACAGCTCAAGAATCCCTAGAAGCCTCTACACTAGAGGGATCAGCAGCAAGAGTGGAAAAGGTCTTCATCCCACTATAGAGGAGCTTTAACTAGACTCAGTAGCATAACAATATATCAAGGTACCCCTAATAAAACCACTTTATCAGGGGTCAGTGGGAAAAATGCCTTTTACATTGGTGGTCAATGGGAACAATGCACACCTTACAGTGGTGGTCAATGAAGAAAATGCCTCTTACATTGATGGTCAGTGGGAAGAATGTCCATTATCATGGTGGTCAATGGAGAAAATGCCTCCTACTTTGGTGGTCAGTGGGAAGAATGCACACGTTACAGTGGTGGTCAATGAAGAAAATGCCTCTTACATTGATGGTCAGTGGGAAGAATGTCCATTATAATGGTGGTCAATGGAGAAAATGCCTCCTACTTTGGTGGTCAGTGGGAAGAATGTCCACTATATTGGTGGTCAATGGAAAAAATGCCTCCTACTTTGGTGGTCAGTTGGAAGAATGCACACGTTACAGTGGTGGTCAATAGAGAAAATACCTCTAACAATGGTGGTCAGTGGGAAGAATACCCCTCTTCCAGTGGTGATCAGAATGCCATTCTTACACATAGGTAAAAAGGTCATTGGTGTCATTCTGCTGGGTATGTCAAGCGACTCCTGCCCTGGAACTATACAGGCACCTTCAAATGGGAGGTTAATTAGCCACAGTTCAAGGAATCCCTAGAAGTAGGAATCCTAGGGTTCCACAGAACACTGGTTGAGAATGGCTACACTAGAGGGATAACCAGAAAGAGGAAGGAGGTTCTCATCTCACTATATAAGAGTTTTAGTTAAACCCAATGGCATAACAATAGCCATAGCAGCTGGGCCTGGGATAGGAGAGGGCCCCATTGGGGAGGCTGTTGAGAAAAACTAAACTGTGAATTTTCTAGTATAGTTTGGAAAAGTCAGACCTCAGAATCATTAGTGTCATGCCGCTGGCTAAGACAAGTAACGCTGGTCCCAAAACTATGCAGGCATCATCAGGAACCCCAGGGTTCCACAGAACCCTGGCTGAAAAAGGTTGCACTAGGGATATTACCAGCAAGAGGAATGGGGTCCTCATCCCACTATGGAGGAGCATTAGTTAGACTCATTGGTGTAACAATAGCCATAGCAGCCCTTGCAGCTGCTATGAGGCCTGGGAGGAAAGTGAGGAAAGGGGGCCCTACTGGGGAGGCTGTTCAGAAAAAGTGTAAATTTTCTAGAATAGAAAGTCACATGTCGAAGTCACAGATCCACCTGCATGGCTTGAATTACGGTTATACAATAATTCTGTGCAAGAGACTTAAAGGAAAAGTTCACCTTTTGGACAAAAATAATAAATGCACATTTTTTTGCAGGTAAAAAAAATGTGCATTTATTATTTTTGTCCAAAGAAAGCATTGCAGCAGCAATCAATAGATGGCTGATGCCATGCAGGTCTCCTGCAGACCTGTCAGAATATCTGCTTCCCGTACTGGATATAAGGTCAAGAAGATATACTGACAGGAAGCTTCAATGAACTACCACGGCACTCCACAGCACCTTGGTATTTTACTGAAAACTACAAACCTACACCCGCTAAGGCTGCCGGGACTTGCAGTTCATTCATTGTCAACAACTTTGACAGATAGTACGAGGAAACTTCTCCCTGTATCATCTGTTAGGAAAGGGGGGGGGGTGCGGCAGATGCGGCTACATGTAACATACTCTGACCTTATTCTTTAACAATTTTGTTAGAATATACAATGGAACATATTGGGGTTGATTTACTAAAACTGCAGAGTACAAAATCTGGTGCAGCTCTGCATAGAAATCAATCAGCTTCCAGTTTCTTCTGTCAAAGCTTAACCGCTTAAAGCGGAGCTCCACCCAAAAGGGGAAGTTCCGCTTTAAGGACTGCTTCCCCACTCCCCATTAACCTCCCTAGCGGTATTCCCGAGTGTAGCATCGGGGGAAAGTTTCAGCACCACAAGGGGTAACCCCGAGCTACACTCGGGCTTACCATGCGGCGTTGCATAGGGATTCCCTGCAGAGCTTACCTTGTCCTTCGCTCCCGCGATGCGTCCCCTGCAGCGTCCCCGGCCATCTCCTCCGGCCAATGCCAGCATCCGGCTTCTGTGTTCCGGTCCCTGTGACGTCGGGACGTACGGGCGCCGGAACTGGCGGGAAATTTGAAAATTTAAAAAAATGTTTTTCTAAACGAATTTTACATAGTAAAACATTGTTGTATCAACCCATTTCACATACATTTTGTCCCGAGTGCTTTGTCCGGCGCCCTGCCTGCATTTTTACTGTTCTTTCTGCCTGGAAACTGAGAAACGTCCATGGCGTCCAAAAAGTGTCCCTTTAGGTCAAAAGCGGGTTTAGATCAGCTAGAGAACAGCGATAGTAAATCAGAACCACTTGCAGAATTGAGTGATAATGATTCGTGGGGGAAATTCATCATCAGCACTGAAAACGATTCTGCGACTTTGCTCAGCGATGTGCGAACTTGGCGCTATATTTCACATTTCAGTGTTTTTGGTTTGATTATATTATTGAATTAAATGTTTTATTATTATATTATTCTTTTTTATGATTATTTATTATAATTATAATTTATGATTTCGTGTTTCAAATTTTATCATTTTACTAGACTCTTGTTTGGACAGATTTCAGTGAGTTATTCCTACAAATTACAGGTCTACAATAAAAAAACGACATATTTCCATGCAAAATAATGATACCGCTTTCAGCACCAAAAATCTGAAATAATCATACCGCCAGGGAGGTTAAGGATTGGCACCTTTGGGGGGGAGGGGGAGTGGGTACCCGAATTTCAGCTCCCACTTACGGTCTGATCGCCTAGGCGACTGGAAACGGAAGGTGTCCTCCCTCCCTGTAGTCTTTTGCGACACCTGGCAGGTCCCAGAAGACTACAGGACCATTCATGAAGCGCAGCGCTACTCACGCATGCGCAGTGGGTACCCGGCTGTGAAGCCGCAAGCTATCACAGCCGGGTGCCCACACTGAAGATGCCGGCCTCCTGGAATACAGGACAGCCGATGAAACAGGCTGCGGGGGGGACACCACAGGACCGAGGGACAGGTAAGGGGCTGTTTTTTAAAAGTCAGCAGCTACAGTTTTTGTAGCTGCTAACTTTTATTTTTTGTTATGTCGAGTGGAACTCCGCTTTAAGGACTGCCCTATAGGAGATATATTGCTACAGGGTGGCACCTGTGTGCAGGATCACATATATACACGTCATTCTGCATTTACCCACACCGCCATTCGCGGCCGCAAATGTCAATCACCAGGTCCCGGCCGATAATTAGCCACTGGAGCCCGGTGATTACTGAGCAAACAAATAATCTTCCTCCCTGTCAGCTTGAGCACACTGCTCAGGATGGCTGTGCACAGTACAGCCATCCCAATTAGCGTGCTTACAGTGAAGCACACACTCCCCGCCCCCTAGTAAAACACTCCCAGCACACAGTTAACCCTTTGATCGCCCCTCACATTAACCCCTTCCTGTATATATACCGCCATTTGTAAACGGTATAACTTTCACGGAAAACAATTCATTTACACGTATTGGGATTTTTTTAGCAAAGACATGGAGCAGAATACATTTTGGCTGAAATTTCTGACGAAATTTGATTTTTTTAAATTGTTTTACTGGACATGTTTAATAGAAAAAAGTCAAAAATATTGTTTTTTTCTCAAAATTGTCTGTATTTTTTGTTTATAGAACAAAAAATAAAAACCGCACAGGCGATCAAATACCACCAAAATAATGCTCTATTCATGGGGAAAGAAGGATGTAAATTTTATTTGGGTGCAGCATTGCATGACCGCACAATTGCCAGTCAAAGTAACGCAGCGCCGTAACGCAAAAAATGGCCTGGTCAGGATGGAGGGGGAATCCTCAGGCGGGTAAGTGGTTAATTGAACAAGTTGAAGTTAGAAGCTGATTGGCTACCGTGCTCAGCTGCACCAGATTTTGCACTCTCCAGTGTTAGTAAATCAACCTCATAATGTCATGATGGATATTACTGTTATTGCTACAACAACTTGAACTTTTATCCATAGCAGTGGTTTCTTGTAGTGCATTGATTATGCTGCCTGTCCCTGATTTAGATATTGCTTATGCTAAAGAGAAATTTCACTTTCCTTTCCGCATCACCCATAGTCCACAAAAATACATACTCACATACCCAGTGATCCAGCGGTGTTCTGTTGGGATCTACCATCTCGCTGTTCTATACCAGGTCTTGCACCACCATCTTCATCTGTGACATCATCAGGAGACCGGCTGTCTCTTCCTGGTTGTTGCAGCTGGCCCCTTGATGACGCGCATGCACAGCAGAACTTCATCAGGGTGCCCCCTGCAAGTATTTGAGGAAGAGACAGGCGCCCCCCCCCTAATGACACAACACAACACATGTGCATAGGATACCCTGCAGCCTCTTGGAATGTGTGATGTGGGTATCCCAGGCAGATGCGGGAAGTGAAACATCATTCTCACCTAGATGAGAACCTAAGAAATAGGGAAAGAATTTCCAAAACGGAAAAAGAAACATGATAAAAATGCAATTTGTGATTTTAAGAGAGGAAGAGGGAAGGGGTGAGATAATGGAAGGTGGCTGAGGAGGTCGGCTTTAACCTCCCTAGCGGTCTGATTATGTCAGTATTTCTGTGCTCAAAGCGGTACATTTTTTTGCATGGAAATATGTATTTTTTTTATTGTAGGCTGTAATTTTTAAGAATAACTCACTGAAATCTGTCTGAACAAGAGTCTAGTAAACATCCCGGGTATGATAAAATTTGAAACACGAAATTATAAATTATAATTTAATAAATAATCATAAAACATAATAATATAATAATAATAAATTAATTTCAATAATATAATCAAACCAAAAACACTGAAATTTGTAATAGAGCGCCAAGTTCGCACATCACTGAGCAAAGTCGCAGAATCGTTTTCAGTGTCTGATGACGAATTTCCCCCACGAATCATTATCACTCAATTCTGCAAGTGGTTCTGATTTACTATCGCTGTTCTCTAGCCGGTCTAAAACCGCTTTTGACCTAAAGGGACGCTTTTTGGACGCCATGGACGTTTCTCAGTTTCCAGGCAGAAAGAACAGTAAAAATGCAGGCAGGACGCCGGACAAAGCACTCGGGACAAAATGTATGTGAAATGGTTTGATACAGGAATGTTATACTATGTGATTTTAGTGTATTTAGTGAATGTCACTTTTTGTCACTTTCACATTTCCCGCCGGTTCCGTCCCCCGTACAACCTGAAGTCGCAGGGAACGGAACCCGGAAGACAGATGCCGGCATCGGCCGGAGGACAATGCCGGGGACACTGCAGGGGGGACATCGCAGGAGCGCAGGACAAGGTAAGAGAAGAACAGATCCCAGAGCAACGCTGCATGGTAAGCCCGAGTGTAGCTCGGGGTTACCGCTTGTGGTACTGAAACTTTACCCCGAGCTACACTCGGGAATACCGCCAGGGAGGTTACGAATGATGAAACTTATTGCCATATTTGACACTGCCGGTTGCTGTAGATCAGGGGTCCCCCAACTTTCTACACAAAGGGCCAGTTTACTGTCCTTCAGATTTTGAGGCGGCCGAACTGTGGCCAGTGTAAGGAGAAAATGCCCTTGTGTCGATGGGAGTAAAAAAATGCCCAACATTGGCATTAATGGGAACAATACATCCCCATTGTTGGTGCCAGTGGAAGGAATAGTGCCCCATCATTGATGTCAGTGGGAGAAATATTGCCCCATCATTGGTATCAGTGGGAGGAATAGTGCCCCATCATTGATGTCAGTGGGAGGAATAGTGCCCCATCATTGATGTCAGTGGGAGGAATAGTGCCCCATCATTGATGTCAGTGGGAGGAATATTGCCCCATCATTGGTGTCAGTGGGAGGAATAGTGCCTCATCATTGGTATCAGTGGGAGAAATAGTGCCCCATCATTGGTATCAGTGGGAGGAATAGTGCCCCATCATTGGTGTCAGTGGAAGGAATAGTGCCCCATCATTGGTACCAGTGGAAAGAATAGTGCCCATCATTGGTATCAGTGGGAGGAATAGTGCCCCATTATTGGTGTCAGTGGGAGGAATAGTGCCCTATCATTGGTATCAGTGGAAGGAATAGTGCCCCATCATTGGTGTCAGTGGGATGAATATTGCCCCATCATTGGTATCAGTGGGAGGAATGATGCCCCATCATTGGTGTCAGTGGGAGGAATAGTATCCCATCATTGGTGTCAGTGGGAGGAATAAAGCCCCATCATTGATGTCAGTGGGAGGAATATTGCCCCATCATTGGTATCAGTGGGAGGAATAGTGCTCCATCATTGGTGTCAGTGGGAGGAATAAAGCCCCATCATTGATGTCAGTGGGAATAATAGTGCCCCATCATTGATGTCAGTGGGAGGAATATTGCCCCATCATTGGTATCAGTGGGAGGAATAGTGGCCCATTATTGGTATCAGTGGGAGAAATAGTGCCCCATCATTGGTATCAGTGGGAGGAATAGTGCCCCATCATTGGTATCAGTGGAAGGAATAGTGCCCCATGATTGATGACAGTGGAAGGAATAGTGCCTCATCATTGGTGTCAGTGGGAGGAATAGTGTCCCATCATTTGTGTCAGTGGGAGGAATAGTGTCCCATCATTGGTGTCAGTGGGACGAATAGTGTCCCCATCATTAGTATCAGTGGGAGGAATAGTGTCCCATCATTGGTGTCAGTGGGATGAATATTGCCCCATCATTGGTATCAGTGGGAGGAATGGTGCCCCATCATTGGTGTCAGTGGGAGGAATAGTGTCCCATCATTGGTATCAGTGGGAGGAATAGTGTCCCATCATTGGTGTCAGTGGGAGGAATAGTGCCCCATCATTCCCCCTCACTCCCCCTCTCTGTTGGGGTCCCTCAAGGCTCTGTCGTCGGGCCCCTTCTCTTCTCCATCTACGCCTCCTGCCTTGGCCAACTCATACACTCTCACGGCTTCAACTACCACCTCTATGCCGACGACACACAAATCTATCTCTCAACCCCCCACCTCACCCCCTTGGTCTCCGCCCGAATCACACACCAACTGAGCGACATATCAGACTGGATGTTGCTCCACTTCCTTAAACTGAACCTCTCCAAACCCAAGTTTCTTGTCTTCCCCCCCCAGCCCGGACACCACCCCCCATTGACTTCTCCATCACATCCAACAATGCCACCATCAAACCCGCCCCGCAGGCCAGAGTACTTGGTGTCATTCTGGACTCCAACCTATCCTTCCAACCCCAAATCCAATCTTTAACAAACTCATGCAGACTCCACCTCCGCAACATCGCCAAAATCCGCACGTTCCTAACCCCAGAAACCACTAAACAGCTCATCCACTCCCTCATAATATCACGACTCGACTACTGCAACTCCCTCCTCACTGGCCTGCCTCGCCGCTGGCCATCCCCGCTTCAGTCCATCCTGAATACGGCTGCCAGACTCATTCACCTTTCCAACCGCTCCATCTCCGCCACCCCCCTCTGCCAATCCCTCTACTGGCTTCCGATTGCGCAACGGATCAAATTCAAAATCCTAACACTGACGTACAAAGCTGTCCACCATACTGCCCCGTCCTACATCACTGACCTAATATCCAAGTACCACCCAACAGGCACACTCCGCTCCTCACAAGACCTCCTTCTCTCTAGTTCCCTGGTCTCCTCCTCCCATGCCCGCCTCCAGGACTTCTCCAGGGTGTCATCAATCCTCTGGAACTCCCTGCCCCAACCCATCAGATTATCACCTACTCTCCTCTCCTTTAGGCACACCCTGAAAACCCATCTCTTCAGGGAAGCCTACCCCACCCCCTGCTAACTTGCCGACCTCCTCCACTCTTCCTACCACTCCATCCCCCACAGCTATCTCCTCCTGTACCACCATCCCCTCCCTCCTAGATTGTAAGCTCGAAAGAGCAGGGCCCTCAATCCCCTCATGTTTTGTATTGTATTGGTATTGTTCTGTCGCATGTTCTGTCCCCCTTTGTAATGTACAGCGCCGAGCGAACTATTGGCGCTTTATAAATACTGTATAATAATAATAATAATAATCATTGGTGTCAGTGGGAGGAATAGTGCCCCATCATTGGTATCAATGGGAGGAATGGTGCCCTATGATTGATGACAGTGGACGGAATAGTGCCTCATCATTGGTGTCAGTGGGAGGAATAGTGCCCCATCATTGGTATCAGTGGAAGGAATAGTATCCCATCATTGGTGTCAGTGGGAGGAATAGTGTTCCATCATTGGTGTCAGTGGGAGGAATAGTGTCCCATCATTGGTATCAGTGGGAGGAATAGTGTCCCATCATTGGTATCAGTGGGAAGAATAGTGCCCCATCATTGGTGTCAGTGGGAGGAATAGTGCCCCATCATTGATATCAGTGGAAGGAATAGTATCCCATCATTGGTGTCAGTGGGAGGAATAGTGTTCCATCATTGGTGTCAGTGGGAGGAATAGTGTCCCATCATTGGTATCAGTGGGAGGAATAGTGTCCCATCATTGGTATCAGTGGGAAGAATAGTGCCCCATCATTGGTGTCAGTGGGAGGAATAGTGCCCCATCATTGGTATCAGTGGAGGAATAGTGCCCCATCATTGGTGTCAGTGGGAGGAATAGTGCCCCATCATTGGTGTCAGTGGGAGGAATAGTGCCCCATCATTGGTGTCAGTGGGAGGAATAGTGCCCCATCATTGGTATCAGTGGAGGAATAGTGCCCCATCATTGGTGTCAGTGGAGGAATAGTGCCCCATCATTGGTATCAGTGGGAAGAATAGTGCCCCATCATTGGTGTCAGTGGGAGGAATAGTGCCCCATCATTGGTATCAGTGGAGGAATAGTGCCCCATCATTGGTGTCAGTGGGAGGAATAGTGCCCCATCATTGGTATCAGTGGAGGAATAGTGCCCCATCATTGGTATCAGTGGGAGGAATAGTGCCCCATCATTGGTGTCAGTGGGAGGAATAGTGCCCCATCATTGGTATCAGTGGGAGGAATAGTGCCCCATCATTGGTGTCAGTGGGAGGAATAGTGTCCCATCATTGGTATCAGTAGGAGGAATAGTGTCCCATCATTGGTGTCAGTGGGAGGAATAGTGCCCCATCATTGGTGTCAGTGGGAGGAATAGTGCCCCATCATTGGTGTCAGTGGGAGGAATAGTGCCCCATCATTGGTGTCAGTGGGAGGAATAGTGCCCCATCATTGGTGTCAGTGGGAGGAATAGTGCCCCATCATTGGTGTCAGTAGGGGGAATAGTGCTCCGAGGGCAAGATAAAAGCAAGCAAAGGGCCGCATCCTGCCCGCAGGCTGCAGTTTGGAGACTACTGCTATAGAGAGAAAACGTGGGGGGCCATAAAAATTTTAGTATGGGCCACAGGATACATAGTTATGCCCCTGGTTATATCTCATTAAGAACACTGTATCCAGTTCTGGAGACCTCACTTACAAAAAGATATTGATAAGATAGAATCCAGAGACAGGCATCAAAATGGACTGAACAATACAACATATCAGAAGAGATAGCAGAAACCTGAAGTGTATCTAAAGCCAATGGGTTTTTTTAATTTGTTGTGGATGGAATTATGAGGAAAGGAAGTGTTTGCTACCTTTCACTGGCTGCATGCTTGCCTGGGGGCTGGTCTGCAACCTAAGAGGACAGAAGCCATGCACAGCCAGAGAACTTGCATTTTTTAACTGAAAAACAACTAGGTCATCTCATCCCGAGCTGTGTGCTTTAACCACTTCCTGTCTGACCCATGATTATAAACGGCCGGACGGGAGCAGTGCAGGTGCGGGTGGCCGTTTACAAACCTCCTCCCCGCTCCCTGCTTGTGCATGCTCCCTAGGAACACTGATCGTTGTATGGGACCTCTGTGTGAAGTCCTGGTCACATGATCACTGATTGGCCAATCAGTGATCACATGATTAGTAATAAGCAAGATGTCACTTCTGACATCATTGCTTACTACGTGTGAAATCTGTGAATGATCACAGAGATCACATGGTACAGGGCTATTCACAACACCCTTCTACCATATGATAAGCTGTGACCAATCACAGCTTACACAGTATTTCTCAATGGCTGCAAGAATGCAGCCAGAGAGAAAGAGAAATGATTGCTTTTACAGCAATCAGTGTAAAAAAAAAAAAAAAAATCTTCATCACCCCCACAAGTAGTACAGTGTCACTATGCTGACACTGTATTGCTAGGGTGACAGTATGTTACAAAAAAACATAAATAATAATATAAAAAAATAAAATAAAATTGTCAAAATAAAATAGAAAAATTATAATTTTTGGTTATAAACTAATTTGGGTTTTTTTTTACTAAAAGATAATTGAGTAAATTTTGCCCAAGATTTATGAAGAAAGATTATTTATTTGCAAAATGTTATAAGAAAAACACTTTTTTTCAAAATTTTATATAGCAAAAAAAATAAAAATCAAAGTGGCGAATAAATACAGTGGTGAAAGTTTTATGTGTCTCAAAAAAATGCTAAAAAATTCATATGGGTACAGTGTTGCATGACCGCACAATTGTCATTCAAAGTGTGAGAGCGCTGAAAGCTGAAAATTGTCTTGGACAGAAAGGGGGTGAAAGTGTCCGGACTGGAAGTGGTTAAAGTCACCACAGGTACGCAAAAAAGACTCTTAAATGAATGTAGCCCTTGCTGGCAGCCAATTTAAGAGACAGAAACCGCTCAGCCTGGGCACTAACATCTTCATGGCCACACAATTGGATTTCTGCCTTTTCCTTCCACAGCCCTGGAGTGACAGCTTTCCACGAGAGGGGGAGAAGGAGCACTGTGATTGGCTGCAGTTGCGGTCGGGAACTATGGGCCCCCTAAAGCATGGGGTAGAGCTGGTAGCCTGGGAGAGTCCAGAGAAAGAGCATCACTGACTTTGGCTGCCTGGGATCCATAAAAGCAGGCTCAGGGGCAGGAGCAGACTAACCATTCGAGCACTCAGGCACTGCCCGAGGGCCCTGGGTCAGTAAGGAGCCCCATGAAATGCCCCTGGTACCTTTTATAGGCTTTTTTGAGTGTGCTTTGAGTGTGAGCAAGGACACAGGGGCCCCATGATCCCCTATTTCCGGGGGGCCCCATGAGTTGTCAGTCCACCCCTGCTCAGGGGCAAGGAATACGCCAGTGCTGTACTGTGCAGGAGAAACGTGTCTAAACCCCCATGGAGATACAGTATAAGCCAGAGGAGAGCAGGGGCGGACTCCTCCCCCTGGAGGAGAGAGCATGTAGGAACACAAGACGAAGAACCACAAAGGGAACCAAGCTTCAGGGAATGCCATGTGATGTGTACAGAGCTGATAAGAAAATGGGGTGCAGGCTTAGGAGGGAAGGCCCAAGCCATTGTGGGTCTGACCCCCAGAGACATGCCACCAGACACCATCATAAAGATTAGCCAGAGAGAAAGTATGGCCTACACCCTTCACCCATTATCATCCAACTAAAGTGGCACTGCGACATACATCCATCAGACGACTATACAGCATCACTGTGGTGCAGGGTCGGACTGACCATTTGGAAACTCAGGCACTGCTCGAGGGCCCAGGGTCAGTAGGGGGCCCTATGAAATGCCCCTGGTACCTTTTTCATAGGCTTTTTTGAATTTGGGCAAGGACACAGGGGCCCCATGATCCCCTATTGCCCGGTAGCCCCATGAGTTGTCAGTCCGCCCCTGCTGTGGTGAGAAACTGTCAGGAACCATCAACCAGGCGGAGACTGAAAGTGCAGTTAAAAATCACACCTTTAACGAAATAGCAAAAATAACAGGAACATAGTCAAAACAGAAGCCAGGGTTTGGATGCCAGAGAGGGTAACCAGATGAGCCAGGGTCAGGAAACCAGAAGTCAGCGTAGTTAGGAGCCAAAAATCAGGAACAGGAATTAAAAAAGAAGTCAGCCAGACCGAGTTGTACATAGGAACACAGGCAGGAATGCACTGGAGATCATAGACCAGGGCAAGGAGAAAATGAGCTAAGCTGTTAAATAGAAAAAAGGGCTGGCTGTGGGCTGGACTAATGAGGCAGGTGATGGTATCCAGGTGAATCACTACGGAGGCAACGAGTGGCTGGTAATTAGCCAACAGCTGAGCAACTTCTGAGCACTGAAAGAAAAAAGCTGTTCTTTAAGTAGCAGGAGCCCAGCCCTGACAGAAACCTATGGGCCAAATCTGTGTATTGAACTGGTGTTCTCACTGAAGCTTTGCCACAGGAGGTTGCATCACTCTTCCTTGCTTTTGATTATAAGTAACCTCACTGGGGATAAGCGCATCAACATGAGACCAAGGGCCCCACCGCTGGCAGACTTGGTTTTAATCCCACTGGCCACTGGTCAGATAGAGTGTGCATACAGCAGTTAGGCTGCACTGTGTATTGCACTGTCATTTGTTACTTGTTACATTGTTACAAAAAGGAGACAAGTGAGGAAATCCAGTGGTGCATTTTGGTTTTGTGATGCCCTAGGCAAGACTAAAATTGGGCAACCCCCACATCTAAATTTGTCCCACCCCTTCCTGTTTAAGATCCACCGCTTCATCTGTAAACTCCACCCCTTCTTCTTTAGGCTCTTCCTATTAGAGCTCCACCCACTGACAACGATGGGGTGTTATTCCTCCCACTGACAACAACAGTGGGGCACTATTCCTCCCACTGATACCAATGATGGGGCACTATTCCTCCCACTGATACTAATGATGGAGCACTATTCCTTCCACTGACACCAATGAGGGGACACTATTCCTCCCACTGATACCAATGATGGGGCACTATTCCTCCCACTGATACCAATGATGGGGCACTATTCCTCCCACTGATACCAATGAAGGGGCACTATTCCTTCCACTGACACCAATGATGGGGCACTATTCCTCCCACTGATACCAATGATGGGGCACTATTCCTTCCACTGACACCAATGATGGGGCACTATTCCTCCCACTGACATCAATGATGGGGCACTATTCCTCCCACTGACACCAACGATGGGGCACTATTCCTCCCACTGACACCAATGATGGGGTACTATTCCTCCCACTGACACCAATGATGGGGCACTATTCCTCCCACTGACACCAATGATTCCTCCCACTGACACCAATGATTCCTCCCACTGATACCAATGATGGGGCACTATTCCTCCCACTGACAACAACGGTGGGGCACTATTCCTCCCACTGACACCAACGATGGGGCACTATTCCTCCCACTGACACCAATGATGGGGCACTATTCCTCCCACTGACACCAACGATGGGGCACTATTCCTCCCACTGACACCAATGATGCTTACATTGCTAACCCCTGCTCCAGCCCGGGCTCCTTCCCTTGGCCATCTACAGCCAGCATACCCGGGTGCAGCAGCATTATCTGTTCTGCCCAGATCCCGGCCGCACGGCACAGACACTTACCGATCAGCTGTCTTCCTTCTCCGGCCACTCTCCTCATCACCAGCTCCGGCTGGTCCCTCACCCAATCTTCAGTCTTCATGCTGCCGCTCAGCTACTCCTCGCCGGTGATTGGCTGCCTGTGTCAATGACTGGTGAGGAGGCGGAGCTTGCAGAGGAAGGGACAGGCTGCCATAGGCTGCCCAGTGATCCCAGGGGTGTGGCCAGATGTGAGGGGCGGCATGTCATCCCACCCACATCGCGATCAAGATCCAGGGAGATGAAGACACCGGATGGACACCCTCTCCACCCCTCCTTCAGCAGCACCTTGTAGACCGGGTTGAAGTGGGACACGACAGGTAAGACACAGAAGCCCCTGTCCCTTTCCCACGGAAGTGCCCTTTCCATGGGAAGGGGGGGACGCCGCCCCCCTGAAAAGTGCCGCCCTAGGCAAACGCCTTGTTTGCCTCACGGCAAATAAGCCCCTGAGGGAATCTATAAACTACAGGAAGAAAAAGATAAAAGTAAATAAAAAGAAAAGTATAAAAGCAGTAGTAGTGTATATATTGTGTGTCTCTCCCAGGAATAACATGCAGAGGCAATTCTACAACTTAAAAATGACTCGGAGGTGGGGGTGATATCTGAAGTGATTTTCTGTATAATCATCTTCATTTGCCAGTAATGTATATTTCGTTATACAGGGGATCAGTGATTTTGCAGGTGTGCCGGGTCATTAATTAGAGGCATAAATCATTCGTTACTAATCAGGGGTTAATGTGAGGAGCCTCATGCAGAAAGTCTTCATATGGAGGCTTTTTCACCCTGCGGGCCTGTATGTACCATAAGGCAGGGTCTCGGGCAGTAGGGTTAGATGGGCGTTCGTGGGCATCTGGCCATCAGTTACAGTAAATGGCCATGTGGACACCCCTCTAAATTATGTCCAGGAGTTTCCAGTGAAGAGCACTGTTAATGCTACAGCATACAAAGACATTGTAGGCAATTGTGGGCTTCAAAATCTTTTAACTATTTGGAGAAGGCCCTTTTCTGGTCCTGATTGACTATGCCTTTCTGTACAAAGCTAGCTCCACAAGTCCTGACCTTAACCCCACTGAACATCTTTGGGATGAATTGGAACACAGATTGCCAGTCAGGTCTTCTCATCCAACATCAATGCCTAACCTCACAAACAGGGGCGGACTGACCATTTGGAAACTCGGGCACTGCCCGAGGGCCCGGGGTCAGTAGGGGGCCCCATGAGATGCCCCTGGTACCTTTTTCATAGGCTTTTTTGAGTTTGGGCAAGGACACAGGGGCCCCATGATCCCCTATTGCCCGGGGGCCCCATGAGTTGTCAGTCCGCCCCTGCTCACAAATCTTCTGGCTGAATGTTGCATCGATATTCCCAATGCACACTTTCCTGGATAAGGCTTCAGGAGGAATGGGTGCTGCAGAAACTACCAGCTGGGACTGGAGACATCACAGATCAAATGTATATACTGTACACGGCTCAAAAACATGAAAGGAACACTTTGAAAACACATCAGATCTCAATGGGGACAAATCTCCCTCTGGATCTCTATACTGACATGGACGGGGTAATGTGTTAGGAAGGTAAGGATTCCTCCTCGTTTGATGGAAATGAAAATGATCGACCTACAGAGGACTGAATTCAAAGACACCCCGAAAGTAGAAGTGAAAAAATGATGCAGCAGGCGAGTCCATTTTGATGAAATTTCATTGCAGCAACTCAGAATGGTCCTCAGTAGTTTGTATGGTCCCCACGTGCATGCCTGACAACATCAGGGCATGCTCCTAATGAGACCACGGATGGTGTCCTGGGGTATTTCCTCCCAGATCTGGACCAGGGCATCACTGAGATCCTACCTACCGGTAATAGCACTCGGTGCCATTGTCTACCCTGTAGAGGTCTGTGCGTTTCTCCATGGATATGCCTCCCCAGACCATCACTGACCCACCACCAAAACGGTCATACTGAACGATGTTACAGGCAGCATAACGTTCTCCGCGACTTCTCCAGACCCTTTCACATCTGTCACATGTGCTCAGGGTGAACCTGCTCTCATCTGTGAAAGGGGCGCCAGTGGTGGACCTGCCAATTCTGGTGTTCAATGGCAAATGCCAATCTACCTCTATGGTGCCGGGCAGTGAGCACAGGGCCCACTAGAGGACGTCGGGCCCTCAAGCCACCCTCATGAAGTCTGTTTCTGATTGTTTGGTCAGAGACATTCACACCAGTGGCCTGCTGGAGGTCATTTTGTAGGGCTCTGGCAGTGCTCATCCTGTACTTCCTTGCACAAAGGAGTAGATACCGGTCCTACTGATGGGTCAAGCACCTTCTATGGTCCTGTCCAGCTCTCCTAGAGTAACTGCCTGTCTCCTGGAATCTCCTCCATGCTCTTGAGACTGTGCTGGGAGACACACAAACCTTCTGGCAATGGCATGTATTGATGTGCCATCCTGGAGGAGTTGGACTGCCTGTGCAACCTCTGTAGGGTCCAGGTATCGCCTCATACTACCAGTAGTGACACTGACCCTAGCCAAATGCAAAACTAGGGAAAAACAGTCAGAAAGGATGAGTAGAGAAAGAAATGTCAGTGGCCTCCACCTGTAAAACCATTCCTGTTTTGGGGTTCATCTCTTTGTTGTCCATCTAGTGCACCTGTTGTTAATTTCATTAACACCAAAGAAGCTGAAACTGATTACCTGATCAGATCAATATCCCAGGAGTGGCATTGACTTGATGCTAATAAAAAGTGCTCCTTTAATTTTTTTGAGCAGTGTATTTGCCAGCACACCACGGATCGTCAAATACGTCCAAATCTTTATTGAACAATGATCACATCACAGAAGACATTGTGCAATGTTTCGGAGCAGGAGGCCTTCATCACATGCCTGATGAAGGGGTCCTGTGTGGCTCCGAAACGTTGCACTATGTCTTCTGTGATGTGATCATTGTTCAATAAAGATTTGGACGTATTTGACGATCCGTGGTGTGCTGCCAACTATATGCATTTGACTTTTTGCTGAATGGTCACAAATTTCTGCACACACACAAAAATATCTTGTTGAAAGGCTTTCCAGAAGAGTGGAGGCAGTTATAGCTGCAAAGTTATAGGGTGCAACTTGATAGTATTCATGGCCTTCCTCTGGATCAACTGTGGGTGTAGGATTATAACTTTTTTTTTATGGTTGAACTGGATGAACTTTTGTCTTTTTTCAGCCAGACTAACTATGTAACTGTGTACTGCCCTTCAAGTGGGATAGCCCTGCAAATCTAGCTGCCTGCCTTTGGTACCAGCCGTGGGACTCCTCCAGCCACTTTCCTGTGTTGCCAGCCCAGAGATCCCCTTCAGAATTCCCTTGGACTTCACTGTGAGAGACAACGTTTCAGAGGCTAAGGCTAGGTTCACACCTATGCAGGCTGCGTTTGAGGCGTTTCTGCATTTGCGTTTTGCGCCGCGTTTCTGATGCCTTTTGTGGGGTTTTTTAATTTTTTTAATTTTTCTTGTTGCTACACAGTTACATAGTTAGTCTGCCTTAAAAAAGACAAATGTCCATCCATTTCAACCATTAAAAAAAAAAAAAAAGTTATAATCCTACACCCAAAGTTGATCCAGAGGAAGTAAAAAAAACCCAGCAAAGCATGATCCAATTTGCTCCTGCAGGGAAAAAAAATTCCTTCCTGATCCCCCGAGAGGCAATCAGATATTCCCTGGATCAACGTCACCTATAAATGTTATATCCAGTTATATTCTGTGTATCCAAGAAAGAATCCAGGACTTTCCTACAGCAATCCACTGAGCTGGACAGAACCAACTCTTGAGGGAGTCTGTTCCACATTTTCACAGCTCTCACTGTGAAGAAACCTTTCCGTGTTTGGAGATTAAATCTCTTTTCCTCCAGACATAAAGAGCGCCCCCTTGTCCTCTGTGATGACCTCAGGGTGAATAACTCTACACCGAGTTCACTATATAAATCACTGGCTAGGCAGATTTTAAACGCAAAACGCATTATAAACGTGGTAAAAATGCTGCAAAACGTAATACATGCTTTTTTGCAGCGTTTTCCATTGAAGTCTATAGAACCAAAAACGCAACATTTTGCGTTCAAAAAAGTCCCTGACCCTTTCCAAAAAAACACACTGGGTGAAAACGCGGAGATGTGAACCTGTCCCATAGGAAGTCATGGTAAATGGACTGTAGTGTGTTCCTGCAAAACACGGCACAAAACGCTTAGGCCAAATTGTAGCATTTCAAATATATTTTTCTTCCATGTGAGTGATATGTGCTGTACAGGGGCGGACTGACCATTTGGAAACTTGGGCACTGCCCGAGGGCCCGGGGTCAGTAGGGGGCCCCATGAGATGCCCCTGGTACCTTTTTCATAGGCTTTTTTGAGTTTGGGCAAGGACACAGGGGCCCCATGATCCCCTATTGCCCGGGGGCCCCATGAGTTGTCAGTCCGCCCCTGGTGCTGTAATATCATTTATTATGTTTGTAACAGGACTGGTGCTTCAAAAGTGACATAGTCTTCCAAATCATTCCCTCTACACAGGCAGAGGTCAGGCAGGTGATGCGTTCCCTCTACATAGGCAGAGGTCAGGCAGGTGATGCGTTCCCTCTACACAGGCAGAGGTCAGGCAGGTGATGCGTTCCCTCTACACAGGCAGAGGTCAGGCGGGTGATGCGTTCCCTCTACACAGGCAGAGGTCAGGCAGGTGATGCGTTCCCTCTACACAGGCAGAGGTCAGGCGGGTGATGCGTTCCCTCTACACAGGCAGAGGTCAGGCAGGTGATGCGTTCCCTCTACACAGGCAGAGGTCAGGCGGGTGATGCGTTCCCTCTACACAGGCAGAGGTCAGGCGGGTGATGCGTTCCCTCTACACAGGCAGAGGTCAGGCAGGTGATGCGTTCCCTCTACACAGGCAGAGGTCAGGCGGGTGATGCGTTCCCTCTACACAGGCAGAGGTCAGGCAGGTGATGCGTTCCCTCTACACAGGCAGAGGTCAGGCGGGTGATGCGTTCCCTCTACACAGGCAGAGGTCAGGCAGGTGATGCGTTCCCTCTACACAGGCAGAGGTCAGGCAGGTGATGCGTTCCCTCTACACAGGCAGAGGTCAGGCGGGTGATGCGTTCCCTCTACACAGGCAGAGGTCAGGCAGGTGATGCGTTCCCTCTACACAGGCAGAGGTCAGGCAGGTGATGCGTTCCCTCTACACAGGCAAAGGTCAGGCGGGTGATGCGTTCCCTCTACACAGGCAGAGATCAGGCAGGTGATGCGTTCCCTCTACACAGGCAGAGGTCAGGCGGGTGATGCGTTCCCTCTACACAGGCAGAGGTCAGGCGGGTGATGCGTTCCC
This sequence comes from Staurois parvus, assembly GCF_062004578.1. Classification (NCBI taxonomy): domain Eukaryota; kingdom Metazoa; phylum Chordata; class Amphibia; order Anura; family Ranidae; genus Staurois; species Staurois parvus. Next base: position 94,706 of record NW_028318348.1, on the reverse strand, counting down.
TCTACACAGGCAGAGGTCAGGCAGGTGATGCGTTCCCTCTACACAGGCAGAGGTCAGGCAGGTGATGCGTTCCCTCTACACAGGCAGAGGTCAGGCGGGTGATGCGTTCCCTCTACACAGGCAGAGGTCAGGCAGGTGATGCGTTCCCTCTACACAGGCAGAGGTCAGGCGGGTGATGCGTTCCCTCTACACAGGCAGAGGTCAGGCAGGTGATGCGTTCCCTCTACACAGGCAGAGGTCAGGCAGGTGATGCGTTCCCTCTACACAGGCAGAGGTCAGGCAGGTGATGCGTTCCCTCTACACAGGCAGAGGTCAGGCGGGTGATGCGTTCCCTCTACACAGGCAGAGGTCAGGCGGGTGATGAGTTCCCTCTACACAGGCAGAGGTCATGCAGGTGATGCGTTCCCTCTACACAGGCAGAGGTCAGGCAGGTGATGCTCAGACAGAGAGGTGACACAAAAGGGGGACAGAAAAGATGCACTGACCAAGAACCTTTGGGCAGAAGCGTCCCTAGGGTTGGTGTCACCTGGTGCGATAACACTTGGTGACACCCCCTCCAACGATCCCCGCAGAATGGATCGGATCTGCGGATTGAGCATAATGGATCAGAGTCTGATCCATTATGCGCCCCAATCCACAGATCCGATCCATCCTGCAGGGATCGTCGGCTTTCTTTACAACTTACCTTTTTGTGGAGCGGGTCCGGTGTCACCCCCATATAGGTTGCATGCCGACGATCCCCGCAGGATGGATCAGATATGTGGATTGAGCATAATGGATCAGAGTCTGATCCATTATGCTCCCCAATCCGCAGATCCAATCCTTCCTGTGGGGATTGTCGGCTTTCTTTACAACTTACCTTTTCATGGAGCGGGTCCAGTGTCACCCTGTATAGGTTGCATGCCGACGATCCCCGCAGGACGGATCGGATCGGATCTGCGGATTGGGGAGCATAATGGATCGGAGTCCAATCCATTATGCTCAATCCGCAGATCCGATCCATCCTGCAGGGATTGTCAGCTTTCTTTACAACTTACATTTTTGTGGAGCGGGTCCAGTGTCACCCCGTGCGGTTGTTATCACCCGGTGCGGCCCGCACCCCCCCCCCGCACCTGCCTCGGGACGCCACTGTCTTTGGGCTCAAGCAGTGTCTTATGTACCCAGAGAAGAAGTTCTATCTACTGCTTGCTGACATCGCACACCAACTGGAGAATGCCTGCATTCTGTATATCAGCCAGCAGATGGCATTGGTGTCTTCTCAAGAAGAAGAACATGAGAGACATCAGGGAAAGAATCAGCAGAAGGTTGTGGGGTGGGGGGGCACCTAAGGGGGGGGCACACAATGGGAACTCATGAACCCATTAGTTATTATTATACAGATCTTGTAGTGCCAACAGTTAGCGCAGCGCTTTACAATCAGTCTTTATCCACTAAGTGCCGGTCCTACCGAGTGCGACTTGCCATGTAATGCAAGTTTGAAGCCACATGACAAGTCACACCCAATAATGGCTTTCAGTCTGTTTTATGTTAGTGTTCTAAAATTGGTTTTTATAGGATTTATTTTTTTTAATTGAATAAATAATTCTTTAATGCGAGACACTTTCATAGCAATAACCGTAAGGAGCATACTGGGCTTCAAAGGAGAAACCCGACATTGCCTTCTCATTTCTTCAATGCCCTTTCCTTGCCTTTATCCAGCCTTTGGGGCTCTATTCCTCCACTGACACCAATGATGGGCACTATTCCTCCACTAACACCAATGATGGGCACTATTCCTCCCACTGACACCAATGATGGGCACTATTCCTCCCACTGACACCAATGATGGGCACTATTCCTCCACTGACACCAATGATGGGCACTATTCCTCCACTGACACCAATGATGGGCACTATTCCTCCACTGACACCAATGATGGGCACTATTCCTCCACTGACACCAATGATGAGGCACTATTCCTCCCACTGACACCAATGATGAGGCACTATTCCTCCCACTGACACCAATGATGGGCACTATTCCTCCCACTGATACCAATGATGGGCACTATTCCTCCCACTGACACCAATGATGGGCACTATTCCTCCCACTGACACCAATGATGGGGCACTATTCCTCCCACTGACACCAATGATGGGCACTATTCCTCCCACTGACACCAATGATGGGGCACTATTCCTCCCACTGGCACCAATGATGGGCACTATTCCTCCCACTGACACCAATGATGGGCACTATTCCTCCACTGACACAAATGATGGGGCACTATTCCTCCACTGACACCAATGATGAGGCACTATTCCTCCCACTGACACCAATGATGGGCACTATTCCCCCCACTGACACCAATGATGGGGCTCTATTCCCCCCACTGACACCAATGATGGGGCACTATTCCTCCCACTGACACCAATGATGGGCATTATTCCTCCCACTGACACCAATGATGGGGCACTATTCCTCCCACTGACACCAATGATGGGGCACTATTCCTCCCACTGACACCAATGATGGGGCACTATTCCCCCCACTGACACCAATGATAGGGCACTATTCCTCCCACTGACACCAATGATGGGGCACTATTCCTCCCACTGACACAATGACGGGGCACTATTTCTCCCACTGATACCAATGATGGGGCACTATTCCTCCCACTGACACCAATGATGGGGCGCTGTTCCTCCCACTGACACCAATGATGGGGCGCAGTTCCTCCCACTGACACCAATGATGGGGCGTTATTCCTCCCACTGACACCAATGATGGGGCGCTATTCCTCCACTGATACCAATGATGCGGCGCTATTCCTCCCACTGACACCAATGATGGGGCGCTATTCCTCCCACTGACACCAATGATGGGGCGCTATTCCTCCCACTGACACCAATGATGGGGCGCTATTCCTCCCACTGACACCAATGATGGGGCGCTATTCCTCCCACTGACACCAATGATGGGGCGCTATTCCTCCCACTGACACCAATGATGGGGCGCTATTCCTCCCACTGACACCAATGATGGAGCGCTATTCCTCCCACTGACACCAATGATGGGGCACTATTCCTCCCACTGACACCAATGATGGAGCACTATTCCTTCCACTGACACCAGCAATGGGGCACTATTCCTCCCACTGACACCAATGATGGGACATTATTCCTCCCAGTGACACCAATGATGGGGCACTATTCCTCCCACTGACACCAATGATGGGACACTATTCCTTCCACTGATACCAATGATGGGGCACTATTCCTTCCACTGATAACAATGATGGGGAACTATTCCCCCCACTGACACCAATGATGGGACACTATTCCTTCCACTGATACCAATGATGGGGCACTATTCCTCCCACTGACACCAATGATGGGGCTCTATTCCTCCCACTGACACCAATGATGGGGCACTATTCCTTCCACTGACACCAGCGATGGGGCACTATTCCTCCCACTGACACCAATGATGGGACATTATTCCTCCCAGTGACACCAATGATGGGGCGCTATTCCTCCCACTGACACCAATGATGGGACACTATTCCTCCCACTGATACCAATGATGGGGCACTATTCCTCCCACTGACACCAATGATGGGGCACTATTCCTCCCACTGACACCAATGATGGGGCACTATTCCTCCTACTGATACCAATGATGGGGCGCTATTCCTCCCACTGACACCAATGATGGGGCGCTATTCCTCCCACTGACACCAATGATGGGGCGCTATTCCTCCACTGATACCAATGATGGGGCGCTATTCCTCCCACTGACACCAATGATGGGGCGCTATTCCTCCCACTGACACCAATGATGGGGCGCTATTCCTCCATGACACCAATGATGGGGCGCTATTCCTCCCACTGATACCAATGATGGGGCGCTATTCCTCCCACTGATACAAATGATGGGGCGCTATTCCTCCCACTGACACCAATGATGGGGCGCTATTCCTCCCACTGACACCAATGATGGGGCACTATTCCTCCCACTGACACCAATGATGGGGCACTATTCCTCCCACTGACACCAATGATGGAGCACTATTCCTTCCACTGACACCAATGATGGGGCACTATTCCTCCCACTGACACCAATGATGGGGCACTATTCCTCCCACTGACACCAATGATGGAGCACTATTCCTTCCACTGACACCAGCAATGGGGCACTATTCCTCCCACTGACACCAATGATGGGACATTATTCCTCCCAGTGACACCAATGATAGGGCACTATTCCTCCCACTGACACCAATGATGGGACACTATTCCTTCCACTGATACCAATGATGGGGAACTATTCCCCCCACTGACACCAATGATGGGACACTATTCCTTCCACTGATACCAATGATGGGACACTATTCCTTCCACTGACACCAATGATGGGACACTATTCCTCCCACTGACACCAATGATGGGACACTATTCCTCCCACTGACACCAATGATGGGGCACTATTCCTCCCACTGATACCAATGATGGGGCACTATTCCTCCCACTGACACCAATGATGGGGCAATATTCCTCCCACTGACACCAATGATGGGGCTCTATTCCTCCCACTGACACCAATGATGGGGCACTATTCCTCCCACTGATACCAATGATGGAACACTATTCCTTCCACTGACACCAGCGATGGGGCACTATTCCTCCCACTGATACCAATGATGGAACACTATTCCTTCCACTGACACCAGCGATGGGGCACTATTCCTTCCACTGATACCAATGATGGGGAACTATTCCTTCCACTGATACCAATGATGGGGAACTATTCCTCCCACTGACACCAATGATGGGGCACTATTCCTCCCACTGACACCAATGATGGGGCACTATTCCTCCCACTGACACCAATGATGGGACACTATTCCTCCCACTGACACCAATGATGGGGCACTATTCCTCCCACTGATACCAATGATGGGGCACTATTCCTCCACTGATACCAATGATGGGGCACTATTCCTCCCAGTGACACCAATGATGGAGCACTATTCCTCCCACTGATACCAATGATGGGACACAATTCCTTCCACTGACACCAATGATGGGACACAATTCCTTCCATTGACAATAACGATTGGGCAGAATTCTTTCCATTTATACCAACTGCGGGCCACTGTTCCTTTCACTGACACCAATGATGTAATTTGTTACACCTACTGCCCACCAAGCCTATAGCATTTTCTACTCCCACTGGCCACAGTCCGGCCCTCCTAAAGTGCAGTAAACTGGTCCTTTGTTTCAAAAGTTTGGAGACCTCTGATTGGTTTAGGACATAGTAAACATAAATTATAAGAAATGATAAGAAAACACTTCAACACATTTCAAACCAATTACAATGTAACATCAGCTGTACAATGACGATGTGATGACAAGAGACGTTTTCTATATTTACATTCTGCACTTTTTATTATAAAATAATCCCCGGAGATCCTGCCATAAGGGTCCTCATCCAGGCACTTCCTGTTATGGGGTGACAACGCAAATCTCCGAATTGCTCTCCTGCGTTGTCAGCCTGTCACTATAATTATACGCTCCCTCTAGTGGATGTTCCAAAGGAAGATATGAAAAATATATCAAGGGAAGAGGGACGTTTCGCTCACACCTCTGGGGGGAAATCCTAAGGCCACTTTCACACGGGGGTTTTGTTTTTTTCATCAGTTCAGTCACGTTTATTCCAAGAAAAAATCAGTTTTTCATCCATTTTTAATCCGTTTTTTCATCCGTTTTTCATCAGCTCACATCAGTTTTTGTCCATTTACATCTCTTTGTCATCCATTTTGCATCAATTTACATCAGTTTTTCATCTGTTATTCATCAATTTTACATCCTTTTTTCATTTGTTTACATCAGCTTTTCATCCGTTTTTCATCAGTTCACATCTGTTTTTGTCCATTTACATCTCTTTTTTCATCAGTTTTACATCAGTTATTCATCTGTTTATGTCAGTTTTACATTAGTTCACATCAGTTTTTCATCCATTTACATCCATTTTTGTCCATTTACATCTCTTTTTCGTCCGTTTACATTTGTTTTTCGTACTTTTTTTTTTGTCTGTTTACATCCGTTTTTGTCCATTTACATCTCTTTTTCGTCCGTTTACATCCGTTTTTCATCCGTTTTTCATCAGTTCACATCAGTTTTTCATCTGTTTTTCATCATTTCACATCACTTTACATCAGTTTTTCATCCATTTACATCCATTTTTGTCCATTTACATCTCTTTTTCATCCGTTTACATTTGTTTTTCATCCTTACTTTGTCTGTTTACATCCGTTTTTGTCCATTTACATCTCTTTTTCGTCCGTTTACATCTATTTTTCATCAATTCACATCAGTTTTTTATCTGTTTTTCATCATTTCACATCACTTTACACCAGTTTTTTGTCCATTTACATCCATTTTTGTCCAATTACATCTCTTTTTCATCCGTTTACATCCATTTTTCATCTGTTTTTCATGAGTTCACATTAGTTTTTCATCTGTTTTTCATCATTTCACATCACTTTACATCAGTTTTTCATCCATTTACATCCATTTTTGTCCATTTACATCTTTTTCGTTCGTTTACATCCTTTTTTGTCCGTTTACATCTGTTTTTGCCCGTTTACATCTCTTTTTCATCTGTTTACATCCGTTTTTCATCTGTTTTTCATCAGTTCACATCAGTTTTTCATCTGTTTTTCATCATTTCACATCACTTTATATCAGTTTTTCATCCATTTACATCCATTTTTGTCCATTTACATCTCTTTTTCATCTGTTTACATCCTTTTTTTGTCCGTTTACATCTGTTTTTGCCCGTTTACATCTCTTTTTCATCTGTTTACATCCGTTTTCATCTGTTTTTCATCCATTTACATCCGTTTTTGTCCATTTACATTTGTTTTTCATCCTTACTTTGTCTGTTTACATCCGTTTTTGTCCATTTACATCTCTTTTTCGTCTGTTTACATCCAATTTTCATCTGTTTTTCATCAGTTCACATCAATTTTTTATCTGTTTTTCATCATTTCACATCACTTTGCACCAGTTTTTCATCCATTTACATCCATTTTTGTCCATTTACATTTGTTTTTCATCCTTACTTTGTCTGTTTACATCCGTTTTTGTCCATTTACATCTCTTTTTCATCCGTTTACATCCATTTTTCATCTGTTTTTCATCAGTTCACATTAGTTTTTCATCATTTCACATCACTTTACATCAGTTTTTCATCCATTTATGTCCATTTACATCTCTTTTTCGTTCGTTTATATTTGTTTTTCATCCTTATTTTGTCTGTTTACATCCGTTTTTGTCCATTTACATCTCTTTTTCATCTGTTTACATCCTTTTTTTGTCCGTTTACATCTGTTTTTGCCCGTTTACATCTCTTTTTCATCTGTTTACATCCGTTTTCATCTGTTTTTCATCAGTTCACATCAGTTTTTCATGTTTTTTATCATTTCACATCACTTTACATCAGTTTTTCATCCATTTACATCCATTTTTGTCCATTTACATCTCTTTTTCGTCCGTTTACATTTGTTTTTCATCCTTATTTTGTCTGTTTACATCCGTTTTTGTCCATTTACATCTCTTTTTCGTCTGTTTACATCCTTTTTTTGTCCATTTACATCTGTTTTTGCCCGTTTACATCTTTTTCATCTGTTTACATCCGTTTTCATCTGTTTTTCGTCCATTTACATCCGTTTTTGTCCATTTACATCTCCTTTTCCTCTGTTTACATCTGTTTTTTGTCTGTTTACATCCGTTTTTGTCCATTTACATCTCTTTTTCTTCCGTTTACATCCATTTATCATCCATTTGCATCCGTTTTTGTCTTTTTACATCCATTTTTCATTCATTCCGAGTTCTCTTCCGTTCAAGAAACCAGATGTTAATGAATGCGGACATTAACGGATGTAAACGGATGATTGTCCGTTTACATCCGCTAGACCATAGATATACATGGGTTTCCGTTTTTCATCCGTAAACAGACAAATGAAAACGGACATACGGAAAGCACGTGGGAAAGGGGCCTAAGGGTAATGAAGATGAGGCAGCAGTCAACATTCGCTAAAAACTATAGAAAAGAATTGCACTTTAAATGCAAAAGGCTCCGACATTCTACAACTTCCATTGCAATGTGATTGAGATGTATTCCAACGTGGAGTAATGAAAGGTGCGAGCCGCTGGCCGAGCCTCCCTGTCAGCAAGCTGCCATACAATCAGGGTGAGAAGAGCCGCATTGATTTTTCCAGCTGCCGTTTTAGCAGTTAAAGCGTGGCGGTCAGTTATCGCCCGTGTTCGCTCATCGCACTCTATTACTCAGCAGCACAGCTGATAAAAGGGAATGATTGTCACGGCCCCCCCCCTCCCAGAGGACACCGGCCCTACAGTGCCCCCCTCTAACGCTTTGTCTCTATTATTCATGTCTCGGTGGCCCTGTGACCTCACACTGGGGGATCGCTCATTTATCTACATCAGAGCGGAACTGTCAGGAGGGGACTTAAAGGGAAACTCCGCTAAGTAAAACCTGCCTCAGTTTTTCATTCGTTTATATCCATTTTTGCCCATTTACATCTCTTTTCTCCGTTTACATCAGTATTTCATCAGTTTACATTAGTTCACATCAGTTTTGCATCCGTTTACATCCGTTTTTGTCCACTTACATCTCTTTTTCATCTGTTTACATCAGTCACTGATCCTCCCTGTAACCCCAACACTATCCCTCCCTGTAAACCCAACACTATCCCTCCCTGTAACCCCAACACTAATCCTCCCTGTAAACCCAACACTAATCCTCCCTGTAACCCCAACACTATCCCTCCCTGTAACCCCAACACTAATCCTCCCTGTAACCCCAACACTGTCCCTCCCTGTAAACCCAACACTAATCCTCCCTGTAAACCCAACACTAACCCTCCCTGTAAACCCAACACTAATCCTCCCTGTAAACCCAACACTATCCCTCCCTGTAACCCCAACACTATCCCTCCCTGTAAACCCAACACTAATCCTCCCTGTAAACCCAACACTAATCCTCCCTGTAAACCCAACACTAATCCTCCCTGTAAACCCAACACTGATCCTCCCTGTAAACCCAACACTGATCCTCCCTGTAAACCCAACACTGATCCTCCCTGTAACCCTAACACTATCCCTCCCTGTAACCCCAACACTATCCCTCCCTGTAACCCCAACACTATCCCCCCTGTAACCCCAACACTATCCCTCCCTGTAACCCCAACACTAATCCTCCCTGTAAACCCAACACTGATCCTCCCTGTAAACCCAACACTGATCCTCCCTGTAAACCCAACACTGATCCTCCCTGTAAACTCAACACTATCCCTCCCTGTAACCCCAACACTGATCCTCCCTGTAAACCCAACACTGATCCTCCCTGTAAACCCAACACTGATCCTCCCTGTAAACCCAACACTGATCCTCCCTGTAACCCCAACACTGATCCTCCCTGTAACCCCAACACTATCCCTCCCTGTAAACCCAACACTAACCCTCCCTGTAAACCCAACACTGATCCTCCCTGTAAACCCAACACTGATCCTCCCTGTAACCCCAACACTATCCCTCCCTGTAACCCCAACACAATCCCTCCCTGTAACCCCAACACTGATCCTCCCTGTAACCCCAACACTATCCCTCCTTGTAACCCCAACACTATCCCTCCTTGTAACCCCAACACTAACCCTCCCTGTAAACCCAACACTGATCCTCCCTGTAACCCCAACACTAACCCTCCCTGTAACCCCAACACTATCCCTCCCTGTAAACCCAACACTGATCCTCCCTGTAACCCCAACACTATCCCTCATTGTAACCCCAACACTAACCCTCCCTGTAACCCCAACACTAACCCTCCCTGTAACCCCAACGCTCTCCCTCCCTGTAACCCCAACACTAACCCTCCCTGTACCCCAACACTAATCCTCCCTGTAACCCCAACACTATCCCTCCCTGTAACCCCAACACTAACCCTCCCTGTACCCCAACACTAATCCTCCCTGTAACCCCAACACTATCCCTCCCTGTAACCCCAACACTATCCCTCCCTGTAACCCCAACACTATCCCTCTCTGTAACCCCAACACTATCCCTCCCTGTAACCCCAACACTATCCCTCCCTGTAACCCCAACACTATCCCTCCCTGTAACCCCAACACTAACCCTCCCTGTAACCCCAACACTATCCCTCCCTGTAACCCCAACACTAACCCTCCCTGTAACCCCAACACTATCCCCCCTGTAACCCCAACACTATCCCTCCCTGTACCCCAACACTAACTGCCTCCTACTTTTACCACCCTCTGTCCATCCATGTGAAGGAACGCTTAGTCTCTTTTCTTTATGTGCGATTTCAGAAAGGTACAAATATTTTAGATTTTTGCACAACGCCTTTATTTGTAAAGAGTAACCCCCCTGTTACTGAGAAGAAGCCCTCCCCGCGGGGTGATCTGTGTGCATTGCAGGGATTCTAACCACATTTCCAGCAGATTCCGACCTTTTGTAATTCTGAAGAAATAGCTGTTTGTCTGTCATGTGCAGAGTGACGCTGTATGGGAGGGGCTTCACCATTATCAGTCAGCTGCTGCACCTGCAGGGCTCTAATGAGGAAAGTGGCAGGGTCTGCATCCCTTTAGTGCCCGGTTAAACCAGTGTAACTTCAGGTGCGATGTGCAATTGAAATCGCATCTGAAATCGCATCTAAAGAATGTGAATGTCAGTGTTAACATACATGATAAAGTCGTTCTTGCATGACGTTTTCTGCAGTTTTGTTGCGATTTCACATACATAGGACATAATGGAAATCGCAGTGCAAGTCGCAAGAAATCATTGAAAGTCTTCACAAGTAGCAATAAAGTCTTCAGAAATCGTACCTGAAAATGCACACAAATCATGTGATTTTAAATCGCTGCAGTGTGACCGGTGACTTACTGCTACTTGTGAAGATTTTCAACGATTTCTTGCAATTTGCAGTGCGATTTCCATTCTATTCTATGTAAGCAAAATTGCAACAAAGTTGCAGAAAAAGTAATGCAAAAACTACTTTAGGAATCACACTGCAGCAAATCGCACATTTATTAGATGTGATTTCAGGTGCGATTTGAATTTGCAAATCGCACCGTATGACCGGACACTAAGCCCTGCTTCACACTGGATGTGACTTGGCATGCGATTTGCATGCCCTGCGACTTGCAAATTTCTTGCCAAGTCGCACCCTATTGTCCACAATTGGAGCGGACAAATCGGTGCGGTTCTGACTTGGTCGGAGCAGCACTGATTTAAAAAGTAGTCCATGCACTACTTTTGGCGCGATTTGCATTGACATCTGTATCAGATGTCTTGCAAATCGCACCTGAAATTGTCGGGTCCCCCGACTTTGAAATCGTGCGACTTCACTGTAAGTCGCACGATTTCAGAGTCGGGCTTGATATGAACGGAGGGTAAGTCACCGGTCACACCGCTGCGATTTAAAATCACACGATTTGTATGCAATTTCAGCACAATTTCAGGTGAGATTTCTGAAGACTTTATTGCTTCAACGATTTCTTGCAATTTGCAGTGCGATTTCCAAGATATCCTATGTAGGTGAAACTGCAACAAAACTGCAAAGTCATGCAAGAACTACTTTAGAAATCGCACTGCAGCAAATCGCACAGGTTAAGACACCGACATTCACATTCATTAGATGCGATTTCAGGTGCAATATTAATTCGTACATCGCATCTGAAATCGCTGTGTGACCGGGAATTAAAGTCTTCAGAAATCGCACCTTAAATTGCGTTGAAATTGCACAAATCGCATGATTTTAATTAGCAGCGGTGTGACCGGTGACTAATGAGGAAAGTGGCAGGGTCTGCATCCCTTTAGTGCCCGGTTATACAGGTGCAATTTCAGGTGCGATCTGCAAATTGAAATCGCACCTAAAATCTATGAATTTCAGTGTCTTAACCTGTGCGATTTACTGCAGCATGATTTCTAAAGTAGTTCTTACAATACTTTTCTTTGCAGCTTTGTTACGATTTCACCTACATAGAATATATTAGGAATTACATTGCAAATTGCAAGAAATCGTTGAAAATCTTCACAAGTAGCAATAAAGTCTTCAAAAATAGCACAGAAATTGCACACAAATCGCAAGATTTTAAATCGCAGCAGTGTGACCGGTGACTAAGGAGGAAAGTGGCAGGGTCTGCATCCCTTTAGTGCCCAGTTATACAGGTGCAATTTCAGCTGCGATATGCAAATTGAAATCGCACCTGAAAACGCATCTAATGAATGTGCATGTCAGTATGTTAACATGTGCGATTTGCTGCAGCACGATTACTAAAGGAGTTCTTGCATTACTTTTTCTGCAGTTTTATTGCGATTTCACATCCATGTCATGGAAATCGCACTGCAAATTGTGAGAAATTGTTGAAAGTCTGGGGAGACCAGATATAGTGAATGCAGGGTCCTGGGAGACCAGATATAGTGAATGCAGAGTCCGGGGAGACCGGATATAGTGAGTGCAGGGTCTGGGGAGACCAGATATAGTGAATGCAGGGTCCGGGGAGACCAGATATAGTGAATGCAGGGTCCGGGGAGACCAGATATAGTGAATGCATGGTCCGGGGAGACCAGATATAGTGAATGCAGGGTCCGGAGAGAGTGGATATAGTGAATGCAGGGTCCGGGGAGACCAGATATAGTGAATGCAGGGTCCTGGGAGACCAGATATAGTGAATGCAGGGTCCGGGGATACCGGATATAGTGAATGCAGGGTCCAGGGAGACCGGATATAGTGAATGCAGGGTCCGGGGAGAGCGGATATAGTGAATGCAGGGTCCGGGGAGACCGGATATAGTGAATGCAGGGTCCTGGGAGACCGGATATAGTGAATGCAGGGTCCGGGGAGACCAGATATAGTGAATGCAGGGTCCTGGGAGACCGGATATGGTGAATGCAGGGTCCTGGGAGACCGGATATGGTGAATGCAGGGTCCTGGGAGACCGGATATAGTGAATGCAGGGTCCTGGGAGACCGGATATAGTGAATGCAGGGTCCTGGGAGAGCGGATATGGTGAATGCAGGGTCCTGGGAGACCGGATATAGTGAATGCAGGGTCCTGGGAGACCGGATATGGTGAATGCAGGGTCCTGGGAGACCGGATATAGTGAATGCAGGGTCCGGGGAGACCAGATATAGTGAATGCAGGGTCCTGGGAGACCAGATATAGTGAATGCAGGGTCCGGGGTTTAGTAGCACATTAACTGCTCGTTTTTACCATTCCCCTGGGCACAAGGGTAAACAAAACCTTTCAGACCCTATTCGCATTATTGTGTAGCGGAAACAAGCGTCCCCGTTATAGGATTTAGATTCTGCATGTGGAATAGGGCCAGTCTGTTCCATTGAATGGGCTGTCCTAGGTGAAATTGTTGCACAAAAAAAGCTCCTAATAATTTTGGAGGACAAGCTTCATGCGATTTTTAAAAGCACAGTTTGCGTTGATCGTGCGACAGGCGCAGCAATATGACATCACATTTTTGGGGTGCCTTTAAAGGATGGTGGCACCCAAACGCATGCTGCTGGCTTTGCTTGCTGTGCTGTGGTTGCCAATTGATTTGGAATGGCGGTGATTCTGCCTGCGATTCCAAATCGCAAAGAGTGAACGGAGCAGGGGCAGACTGACCATTCAAGCACTCGGGCACTGCCCGAGGGCCCGGGGTCAGTAGGGGGCCCCATGAAATGCCCCTGGTACTTTTTTCATAGGCTTTTTTGAGTGTGGGCAAGAACACAGGAGCCCCATGATCCCCTATTGCCCGGGGGTCCCATGAGTTGTCAGTCCGCCCCTGGAACGGAGCCTCATGGCAGCTCACGGGAGAACGTAGAAAGGTGCGTTCTGTGTGCGTTGCCTGCACCATGGTCAAAGCGCACTAGCTTTGCCATCTGCTGCAGGAGCCAATACATTGTTAATGGCACCCCAACCTCAGATTGCGGGACCGTCCTGAGATTTCATTGTAAGTCCCGGGGTCCCACGGATCTGGGCTGGAGTCCAGAAGAAGTTCCAGCACTCAGTCATGGTATCCTCAGCAGGTGCACTAAGTCCCCGGTCACACAGGATGCGATTTCCATGCCATGCGACTTGCAAACCACATGCCAAGTCACACCCTATTGTCCCCAATTACATCGGTCATATCAATGCGGTTCTGACTCGGTCGGATCCGCACCGATTTCTAAAGTAGCACATCCACTATTTTCCATGCGATTTCTATAGACATTTGTGTCAGATGTCTTGCAAATCAAACCTGAAATCGGCATGTCACACAAATTTGAAATTGTGCGACTTCACTGAAAGTCGCATGATTTCAAGGTTTGATCTGACCGGGGTGTCATTACTGTCAGTAGACCTGGTAGCAATCATTGCTCACCTTCCCCTTCCTCCTCAATCTTCAATGCAATCATTGGTTGCTAGGACTGCCAGCATCCTAGCAACCAATGCCACACTTTGCAGGCCCCCTCCCAGTTCTGGATTTTTTGCTGAAAGGGTTGTTCACTATGCAGCTTGCAGGCTGGACAAGCACCAACTCGGCAGGTATAGGGGGTGAAGTTCGCATTGATCGGCCTGGAGCAGCTGCTCTTTATTGGGGGGAGAGTATTGCTTGTGGGGGGGGAGTAATTTGCATAAATTTGACTCAAACATCGGTGAACACACGAACGGTAAGCCGCACCCTAAGAGGGCATTGTGATTGGCCACAGGTCAGGTGCAATGCTTTGGCTAATCACAGTGCATGATGATGTCCAGGGGTGGACTGACAACTCATGGGGCCCCCGGGCAACAGGGGATCATGGGGCCCCTGTGTCCTTGCCCAAACTCAAAAAAGCCTTTGAGGTACCAGGGGCATCTCATGGGGCCCTCTACTGACCCCGGGCCCTTGGGCATTGCCCGAGTTTCCAAATGGTCAGTCCGCCCCTGATGATGGTGACCCCGCCCCCTTGTGACAGCATCACATTATTTAAGAACTGTCATCCCAGCGCAGCTGTCAGATGGTGGGAGCCAACGTCGGGAGTGTAGAGCGGTTTTTTTTAACTTTTCAGGATGGCGGGGGCGGCGGGCATCGTGGTTGATGTTGGATCTACGTCGGGGGAGATTTTTTTGTTTTTAATAAAGGACTTGTCAAAGACTGTCTCCTGTCATTTTTCACACTATACTTGTACCCCATACTCATTCACACGGGGGGGTGGGGGGGCCCGCAGATCCCCACAACCACCGGGCACGGTTGTGGGAAAGAGGCCCTTGTCCCCATCAATATGGTGACAAGGTGCTTTGGGGGGGAACCCCCCCGCCCCAACGCACTCCCTCCCATGTTGAGGGCATGTGGCCTGGTATGGTTCAAGAGGGAGGAGGAGCTCAATCGTAAATCCCCCCTTTCCTGGCCTGCATGCTCACATAAGGGTCTAGTATGGATTTTGGGGGGGACCCCACGCCATTTTTTTTCTATTTTAGCATGGGGTTCACCTAAAAAACCATACCAGACCCGAAGGGCTTGGTATCAATAGGGGGGGACCCCACGCCATTTTTTTTTTTTTTTTGCCAGGCAATGCCAGCAATTCTTTTGACATTCAGCTGTCAGCGGGGAAGCCCACTGACAGCGGAAACATGAAAGAATATCATTGTTCATTGTCTCAACAGTTGCTGGTTGAGTAAAGAAGTTTTTCTTTAGGCTCCATTCACACTCGTGCGACTTCAAAATCATGCAAATTTTATTGCGACTTTACAGTGCGACTTTGATGGGACTTTGGGTGAGTGCGACTTTGTTGCAACTATGCCTTTGACCAAAGAAGATTGTGCGGTACGATCGTGCCACCTTGGAGGGTTTACATTGAAGTCTATGGCCCTTGAGTTGTATGAAAGTCGGACCAAACTGGTGCGAAGTGGGTGTCGGTCTGGAGGAGTGGGCGTTCCTAAGCAGGCCTCATTTGCATGCAGACCGCCCTAGGTAACGCCCACATGTATAACATTCAGGTGTGACTTTCCTGCGACTTTAGTGGGTTTACATTGAAGTCACATGAAAGTCGGACCAGAATTGAAACTGAAATCCAGTGAATTAAAGGAGCGGGCCCGGGGCAGTCCAGGTTTTTCCATCTGGCTGGAGCCAAATTTTAGGTGTAGCTAAGGCTCCATTCACACTCAAGCAACTTAAAAATCGTGCGATTTTCATTACGACTTAGGATGGGCGCGACTTTGGCTTTGACCAAGGATGATTGATTGTGCTGTACAAAGCCACATGTATAACATTCAAGTGCGACTTTCCTGCGACTTTAGTGGGTTTACATTGAAGTCACATGAAAGTTGAACCAGAGTAGTGCAGGAACTACAAGTTGCACAGATATAAATGCTTGAAACTGAAATCCAGTGAATTAAAGGGGCGGGCCCAGGGCAGTCTGGCTTTTCCATCCAGCCAGAGCCAAATTTTAGGTATAGCTAAGGCTCCATTCACACTCGTGCGACTTCAAAATCATGCGATTTTCATTGTGACTTTACAGTGCGACTTTGGATGGGCATGACTTTGGCTTTGACCAAGGAAGATTGATCGTGCTGTACAAAGTCGCATGTGTAACATTCAGGTGTGACTTTGGTGGGTTTACACTGAAGTCGCATGAAAGTCGGACCAAAGTAGTGCAGGAACTACTTTCAAGTCGCACAGATATAAATGGTTGAAACTGAAATCCAATGAATTAAAGGGGCGGGCCCGGGGCAGTCCATCCTTTCCGTCTGGCTGGAGCTAAACTGTATCTAAGGCTCCATTCACACTTGTGCGACTTCAAAATCGTACGATTTTCGTTGCAACTTTGATGCAAATTTGGCTTTGACCAAGGGTGATTGTGCGGTACAAGGTCACATGTAGAACATTTTGGTGCGACTATCGAGAGTCTACATTGAAGTCGCATGAAAGTTGGACCAAAGTAGTGCAGGAACTGCTGTTAAGTCGCACAGATATAAATGGGGTGCGACTTGTCTTGCGTCTTTGGACCCCAAGGTCACATGACAAGTCGCACAAGTGTGAATGGGCTCTAAAGAGCCAAAGCTTTTTTCAAATTCTGGATACAGTAGGTAAGGGTTAAACATTTCCACATTTATTAAACGATGATAAATTAGTCTCAAGTCGCATGAAAGTCGGACTAAAGTAGTGCAGGAACTACTTTCAAGGACTTGAGGTTGCACAGATATGAATGGTACCCATTGAGAAACATGGGGGGGGTGACTTGTCATGCGACTTTGGAGCCCAAAGTCGCATGCCAAGTCGCATAAGTGTGAATGGAGCCTTAACCATGCATCTTAAGCCCCTCCCACCGTTAAGATTTTGGTCACACCCACACCTTGCAGGCGCCGCGGCTCGCTTCCTCCATCATGTCCTTCTGAAGCTCAAACATTGGGAGGTATGAATACATATCCCGTGTTATGTGTGTGATTTCCGTGCAGGGGCGGACTGACCATTTGGAAACTCGGGCACTGCCCGAGGGCCCGGGGTCAGTAGGGGGCCCCATGAGATGCCCCTGGTACCTTTTTCATAGGCTTTTTTTGAGTTTGGGCAAGGACACAGGGGTCCCATGATCCCCTATTGCCCGGGGGCCCCATGAGTTGTCAGTCCGCCCCTGTTTCCGTGTATCGTCTGCGATCATTATATGACTCACTGCTGAGCTCTATACACCATGCTGCAAATTCCTGCGAATCGCACAAATCTGCACGCGCGTCAGCGAATCACTGTTTGTGTGTGGCCCTATCAGTGCTGTCCTGGTCACATGAATGTATTTCTGGATTTCTCCAAGAACTGCACAGCAGTGCCAGGATATGTAGAGAAGGGAGCGGTGACAGGTTCTCTTTATTAGGGAGTTACGTTGCAGCCATCACTTCCTCCTCCTCTCCGCAGAGTCAGCTGACACAAGGGTCACATGACCAGCCAGGGCTGGAAGAAGCAGCATGCCGGCAGTGTATGGAGGAGTGGAGGGGTGAGAGCTTCTATTTCCTGATCTATAGATTTCTCCTGTCCTCGTTCTTCTTGTTACTTTGTATCAGAAACAATGGAACAGGAAACTCTGCATCCTTCTCTGATCTATAAATAGCAACTATAAATATAGATCTATAAATATAAATCAGATCTCATCTCTTCCCTGGACTGGCAGCCCCAGATGCTTCCTTCTAGAAGTCACATGTTGGCTGCATGATACGTCCGTCACCTTCCATTATATATATATACACACGGCTCCAACCAATGAGAGGAGGACTCTGAGAACCCATCAGATCTCAATGGGGAAGAACCTCCTGCTGGATCTCTATACTGACATGGACGGGGTAATGTGTTAGGAATGTAAGGATGCCCCATTGTTTGATGGAAATGAAAATGATCGACCTACAGAGGACTGAATTCAAAGACACCCCGAAAATCAAAGTGAAAAAATGATGCAGCAGGCGAGTCCATTTTGCTGAAATGTCATTGGAGCAACTCAGAATGGTCCTCAGTAGTTTGTATGGCCCCCACGTGCTTGTATGCATGCCTGACAACGTCGGGGGAGGGTCCTAATGAGACCACGGATGGTGTCCTGGGGGATTTCCTCCCAGATCTGGACCAGGGCATCACTGAGCTCCTGGACAGTCTGAGGTACAACCTGGTGGCGTCGGATGGACCGAAACATGACATCCCAGAGGTGTTCTATTGGATTTAGGTCAGGTGAGTGTGGGGGCCATTCAATGGTATCAATTCCTTCATCCTCCAGGAACTGCCGGCATACTCTCACCACATGAGGCCAGACATTGTCTGCACCAGGAGGAGCCCAGGACCCCCCGCCCCAGGAGGAGCCCAGGACCCCCCGCCCCAGGAGGAACCCAGGACCCACTGCACCAGCGTAGGGTCTGACAATGGGTCCAAGGATTTCATCCCGATACCTAATGGCAGTCAGGGGGCCATTGTCTAGCCTGTAGAGGTCTGTGCGTCCCTCCATGGATATGCCTCCCCAGACCATCACTGACCCCCACCAAAACGGTCATGCTGAATGATGTTACTGGCAGCAGAACGTTCTCCACGGCTTCTCCAGACCCTTTCATGTCTGTCACATGTGCTCAGGGTGAACCTGATCTCATCTGTGAAAAGCACAGGGGGCCAGTGGTGGACCTGACAATTCTGGTGTTCAATGGCAAATGACAATCGAGCTCTATGGTGCTGGGCAGGGCCCACTAGAGGATGTCGGGCCCTCAGGCCACCCTCATGAAGTCTGTTTCTGATTGGTCAGAGACATTCACACCAGTGGCCTGCTGGAGGTCATTTTGTAGGGCTCTGGCAGGGCTCATCCTGTTCCTCCTTGTACAAAGGAGCAGATACCGGTCCTGCTGATGGGTTAAGGACCTTCTATGGTCCTGTCCAGCTCTCCTAGAGTAACTGCCTGTCTCCTGGAATCTCCTCCATGCTCTTGAGGCTGTGCTGGGAGACACAGCAAACCTTCTGGCAATGGCACGTATTGATGTGCCATCCTGGAGGAGTTGGATTGCCTGTGCAACCTCTGTAGGGTCCAGGTATGGCCTCATACTACCAGTAGTGACACTGACCCTAGCCAAATGCAAAACTAGGGAAAAACAGTCAGAAAAGATGAGTAGGGAAAAAATGTCAGTGACCTCCACCTGTAAAGCTGTTCCTGTTGGGGGTTGTCTCACTGTTGCCCATCTAGTGCACCTGTTGTTAATTTAATTAACACCAAAGCAGCTGAAACTGATCAACAACCCCCTCTGCGACTTACCTGAACAGATCAATATCCCAGGAGTTTCACTGACTTGATGCTATACTCTGATTACACAGTGTTCCTTTCATGTTCCTGAGCCGTGTATATAGCACCGTCATCCCCTGTGGCGCAGTACAAAGCTGTACAAACGGGGGGCGGTAATGTAGTCCATTGCAAAACAAATACTAAACGGCAATAATAATATTCTAATAACACCCCGTGGCTCCATTCACACTTCACAACAGAATCTCCGCAAACCCAAATCGCATGACAGTCGCTGCAAAATGTGCGACACGCGTTTGGGTGCCAATATCCAAAACGTGATGCAATTCTGCTGTGAATGTCGTGCGAAAGGATTGCGCTGTGATCTCAGACTGCACCATCAACAATCACTTCAAGCTCCTTTTTCCTTTTCGGTGACACATGCACATGTGAATGGGCTGCCCTGTGAGCCACACATCACGTTGCATGCAATTCGCTCAACCAATAACACGAACGCTGTGAATTCAGCCGAATATCCCAGGTAGGACTCCATTCACACTTGGCGACTTGGAATCGCAGCCAGAATCGACGCAAATCTACCTGCGATTCCAAACTGTGTCAGTGGCTGCGCAACGCTCAATGCACATTTAATGGCACCCTAAACACAGTGCGATTCTGACACAATTTTAGCATGGGAAGCCGCCCCTTTTAAAAATCGCATGAAACTCATGCCCGAAAAAGGAGCAGGCACTTCTTTTTGGGCAACAAATGCACATCCAAAAACGCATCCAGAACCAGGGGCGAACTGACCATTTGAGCACTTGGGCACGGCCCGGGGTCAGTAGGGGGCCCCATGAGATGCCCCTGGTACCTTTTTTTTTTATAGGCTTTTTTGAGTTTGGGCAAGGACACAGGGGCCCCATGAACCCTATTGCCCGGGGGCCCCATGTGATGTCAGTCTGCCCCTGACCAGAACACATCTGGACTGCGTTTCTATAGTGTGAACCTGCCCTTAGGGACTTTTTTTAATGCAAAAAGTTGCGTTTTTGGTTCTATAGACTTCAATGGGAACGCTGCTGAAAAGCATGTAGTGCGTTTTTGATGCGTTTATGATGCATTTTGCATTTGAAATCTGCCTAGCAAAGAAAAAAAAAAAAGAAAAAGAAACACATCAGAAACACAACGTAAAACGCACTGCAGAAACCGATCAAACGCAAACTGCATAGGTGTGGATGTAGCCCAACCATTGGATCACACCCTAGCGTTTCCTGCAGCATTTGGCAGAAACGCACAGAAATTCGTGTAACATGCATTCCTATGGGACAGGTTCACATCTCCGCGTTTTTTTTAAAAAGGGTCAGGGACTATTTTGAACGCAAAAAAGTTGCATTTTGGGTTCTATAGACTTTAATGGGAATGCTGGAGAACAGCATGTTGTGCGTTTTTGCTGCATTTTTTAAGCGTTTTGTGTTTTAAATCTGCCTAGCAACAAGTGAAAAAAAAAATAAAATAAATGCAAAACACATCAAAAACGCAACGCAAAATATCCTGCAGAAATGGATCAAACACAACCTGCATAGGTGTGAATCTAGCCTTACTGTGTTTTTCTGCTTCTTGGTCATATCCTCTGTGAGCTCCCGGACCGGTCCTTTTCCCTCTCACTTCCATTTGTTTGGAACAATCAGTTCACATTTCTTGCAGTCACATTCACTGCTCTAAGGGCAAAATAAATGCCATACATTTTTTTTTTTGGTATCTCAGTTCTGCTGATCTCCTGCGGCTTGTTGCAGCCACTTCCTGTCTACATGCGCTCCCTCCAGCATCCCAGCAGTGACAACCGCTGACTTTGCTGGCGCATTGTGTTTCGGCACAGTCTCCATTGTGACTGGGGACAATGCAGCAGCAAAAGCTCCAAGACAGTTGTCACCCCATAACAGGAAGTGCCTGAGCATGGACTACCATGGCAGGATCAACAGGGATTCCTTCAACAAAAGCGCCTGTAGAATGCAAATGCACAGCAGCAACGGGGGGGGGGCTTTACCATCTGCACATTTTCAGGCGCCATTGAAATGAATGACGCCTCCAAATGCGATCGCGTGTTTCACACAATGTTTTCGAATTGTGGGCACAATAGCAGCGATCCCACCCGCGATTTGAACTGCCCTAAGACTAGGTTCACACCTATGCAGTGCTCGGTGCTTTTTGCGGTGCGTTTTTGATGCGTTCTGCGGTTGTTGGTTTTTTTCTTTTTCAACTTGTTGCTGGGCAGATTAAAACGTAAAACGCGTAAAAAACGCACTACATGCTTTTCTGTAGCATCTCCATTGAAGTCTATAGAACCCAAAATACAATGTTTTGCATTTAAAAAAAGTCCCTGGCCCTCCAAAAATCGCACCGGGTGAAAACGCAGAGATGGGAACCCGTCCCATAGGAAGTCATGGTAAATGGACTGCTGTGCGTTTCTGGAAAACGCATAGGTGTGAATGGAGCCTTAGATGTGAGCAAATGTATAGCTGGCACCTAGGGGCCCCATGTGGTACCCACAATTGTACCAGAGCTCTGACTTGGAGCTGAGGTCAAGGACTGCTGGCTGATTAGGGGCCCCGGGGACACACAGAAGTCAATCTCCTCCCAGGTACATTGGAGGGGGGGATGTTATCTGGAGGCTCCCGTATCTGGAGGTCTGATGACTGCTGCAGGTTGGCAGGATGCAGGGGCGGACTGACTATTTGGGAACTCGGGCACTGCCCGAGGGTCAGGGTCAGTAGGGGGCCCCATGAGATGCCCCTGGTACCTTTTTCATAGGCTTTTTTGAGTGTGGGCGAGGACACAGGGGCCCCATGATCCCCTATTGCCCGGGGGCCCCATGAGTTGTCAGTCCACCCCTGGCAGGATGGATGGATGTCGGGGGGCTATGGAACGTCTTCCCTTCATTCTGTGCTGACATTTCCCTCTCTCTGTGCAGTGGTGGGACTCACTCCAAAGCCGTGCTGGTGGCGGAGGATGGGCGGATCCTGTGTGAGACGGAGGGCCCCTGCACCAATCACTGGGTAACCGTTTATGACTTGCCTTGTAATGCAGATACACGGGGAGGTAGGTTCACCTCCAGGAGGTTGGTGTTCTCTGGATGTGTACCTTGGATGGGTCCATGTGTTACAGGGAGAGACAGGTCCTCTTCCACACTTCTGTAGAACTTGTACTATGCTTAGGGTGCCCCCAGTCATTATAAAGGCTGTAGGGGGAACTTGTGTGAAGAGTGCAATACCGGGGATCTCCAGCAGTCCTCTGTCATGTGTCTCCAGTCTCCAACAACTTCTATAGCTGTTCTACACTTTCTGACCCTCTCCTGTACCATATCTACACTCTCTGACCCTCTCCTGTAGTATGTCTACACTCTCTGACCCTCTCCTGTACCATATCTACACTCTCTGACCCTCTCCTGTAGTATGTCTACACTCTCTGACCCTCTGCTGTATTGTGTCTACACTCTCTGACCCTCTCCTGTAGTATATCTACACTCTCTGACCCTCTCCTGTACCATATCTACACTCTCTTCTGACCCTCTCCTGTAGTATGTCTACACTCTCTGACCCTCTCCTGTAGTATGTCTACACTCTCTGACCCTCTCCTGTAGTATGTCTACACTCTCTGACCCTCTCCTGTAGTATGTCTACACTCTCTGACCCTCTCCTGTAGTATGTCTACACTCTCTGACCCTCTCCTGTAGTATGTCTACACTCTCTGACCCTCTGCTGTATTGTGTCTACACTCTCTGACCCTCTCCTGTAGTATGTCTACACTCTCTGACCCTCTCCTGTAGTATGTCTACACTCTCTGACCCTCTCCTGTAGTATGTCTACACTCTCTGACCCTCTCCTGTAGTATGTCTACACTCTCTGACCCTCTCCTGTAGTATGTCTACACTCTCTGACCCTCTCCTGTAGTATGTCTACACTCTCTGACCCTCTCCTGTAGTATGTCTACACTCTCTGACCCTCTCCTGTAGTATGTCTACACTCTCTGACCCTCTCCTGTAGTATGTCTACACTCTCTGACCCTCTCCTGTAGTATGTCTACACTCTCTGACCCTCTCCTGTAGTATGTCTACACTCTCTGACCCTCTCCTGTAGTATGTCTACACTCTCTGACCCTCTCCTGTAGTATGTCTACACTCTCTGACCCTCTCCTGTAGTATGTCTACACTCTCTGACCCTCTCCTGTAGTATGTCTACACTCTCTGACCCTCTGCTGTATTGTGTCTACACTCTCTGACCCTCTCCTGTAGTATGTCTACACTCTCTGACCCTCTCCTGTAGTATGTCTACACTCTCTGACCCTCTCCTGTAGTATGTCTACACTCTCTGACCCTCTCCTGTAGTATGTCTACACTCTCTGACCCTCTCCTGTAGTATGTCTACACTCTCTGACCCTCTCCTGTAGTATGTCTACACTCTCTGACCCTCTCCTGTAGTATGTCTACACTCTCTGACCCTCTCCTGTAGTATGTCTACACTCTCTGACCCTCTCCTGTAGTATGTCTACACTCTCTGACCCTCTCCTGTAGTATGTCTACACTCTCTGACCCTCTCCTGTAGTATGTCTACACTCTCTGACCCTCTCCTGTAGTATGTCTACACTCTCTGACCCTCTCCTGTAGTATGTCTACACTCTCTGACCCTCTCCTGTAGTATGTCTACACTCTCTGACCCTCTCCTGTAGTATGTCTACACTCTCTTCTGACCCTCTCCTGTACCATATCTACACTCTCTTCTGACCCTCTCCTGTACCATATCTACACTCTCTTCTGACCCTCTCCTGTACCATATCTACACTCTCTTCTGACCCTCTCCTGTAGTATATCTACACTCTCTTCTGACCCTCTCCTGTAGTATATCTACACTCTCTTCTGACCCTCTCCTGTAGTATATCTACACTCTCTGACCCTCTCCTGTACCATATCTACACTCTCTGACCCTCTCCTGTACCATATCTACACTCTCTGACCCTCTCCTGTACCATAGCTACACTCTCTGACCCTCTCCTGTAGTATGTCTACACTCTCTGACCCTCTCCTGTAGTATGTCTACACTCTCTGACCCTCTCCTGTATTGTGTCTACACTCTCTGACCCTCTCCTGTATTGTGTCTACACTCTCTGACCCTCTCCTGTATTGTGTCTACACTCTCTGACCCTCTCCTGTATTGTGTCTACACTCTCTGACCCTCCCCTGTACCGTGTCTACACTCTCTGACCCTCTCCTGTAGTATGTCTACACTCTCTGACCCTCCCCTGTACCGTGTCTACACTCTCTGACCCTCTCCTGTAGTATGTCTACACTCTCTGACCCTCTCCTGTATTGTGTCTACACTCTCTGACCCTCTCCTGTAGCATGTAGCGTTGTTTGCTAACAATTTCCTTTAAAATGGATTTATTGAAGACTCTAATAATATGCAGTATGTAGGTGGCCAGACACAGGACAGCGCCCCCGTATGGCTCTGAAATATGTTTTTCTTCTTTAATAGCAATGACTTTCTCTGCTGGAAAAGTGTCAATTCACAAAATACTCACAAGATGGCGCCAGATAATATGAAAAGCCCAGATGTCAGGCCCTTACAGTGCATGTGAAGCTGTTTGTAGGATTAGCGCCCCCTTCTGTCTGCTTTATACTGCCATCGGTGACCTCAGCGTGTCCACAATGGAAAGTACAAAGCTGAGTTGTCACCGGAACAAGGGGCCCTATTGGGAAATTCCATTTCATTTTACAGTTGCGCTTTAAGTGATATTTGAGTTCTAGGCAGAGTGCGGAGCCGGCCCCTGACCTTCTAACACAGGGGTCTCCAAAGATGTTTAACAAAGGGCCACTTTACTGTTCTTGAGACTTTATGCGGGCCGGACTGTGGTCAGTGTGAGTAGAAATTTTCCTGAAGTCTAGTGAGTGCGTACAATGCCCCATCCTTGGTATCAGCGGGAGGAATAGTGCCCCATCCTTGGTATCAGTGGGAGGAATAGTGCCCCATCATTGGTATCAGTGGGAGGAATAGTGCCCCATCATTGGTGTCAGTGGGAGGAATAGTGTCCCATCATTGGTGTCAGTGGGAGGAATAGTGCCCCATCATTGGTATCAGTGGGAAGAATAGTGCCCCATCATTGGTATCAGTGGGAGGAATAGTGCCCCATCATTGGTATCAGTGGGAAGAATAGTGCCCCGTCATTGGTATCAGTGGAAGGAATAGTGCCCTATCACTGGTGTCAGTGGAAGGAATAGTGCCCCATCACTGGTGTCAGTGGAAGGAATAGTGCCCCATCACTGGTGTCAGTGGAAGGAATAGTGCCCCATCACTGGTGTCAGTGGAAGGAATAGTGCCCCATCACTGGTGTCAGTGGGAGGAATAGTGCCCCATCGTTGGTGTCAGTGGGAGGAATAGTGCCCCATCATTGGTGTCAGTGGGGGGAATAGTGCCCCATCATTGGTGTCAGTGGGGGGAATAGTGCCCCATCATTGGTGTCAGTGGGGGGAATAGTGCCCCATCATTGGTGTCAGTGGGGGGAATAGTGCCCCATCATTGGTGTCAGTGGGGGGGAATAGTGCCCCATCATTGGTGTCAGTGGGGGGGAATAGTGCCCCATCATTGGTGTCAGTGGGGGGAATAGTGCCCCATCGCTGGTGTCAGTGGGGGGAATAGTGCCCCATCGCTGGTGTCAGTGGGGGGAATAGTGCCCCATCGCTGGTGTCAGTGGGGGGAATAGTGCCCCATTGCTGGTGTCAGTGAAAGGAGTAATGGCCCGTCATTGGTATCAATGGAAGGAATTGTGCCTCATTATTGGTGTCAGTGGATGGGTGTAATAGTGCGCAAGGGCCAGATAAAGGCAAGCAAAGGGACGCAGTTTAGAGAGCACTGTTCTCAATTATCCTCCAGCAGTGAGATCACCCGGCCGTAATTCCCAGCTCTGTTCCTGTCCTTTTAGGAGTTTTGCATTTTCCAGCTCCTCCTACTCAATGATAAAAAAATAATAATCAGGGATGGTGGGAACCCCTCATAATGGACACAGTGAGTGTACAGACCCGGGAACTCGGCACAGGGATGGTGGGAACCCCTCATAATGGGCACAGCATGTGTACAAACCCTGGAACTCAGCACAGGGGTGGTGGGAACGCCTCATAATGGGCACAGCGGGTGTACAGACCAGGGAACTCAGCACAGAGATCTCACCAATAGAGTCTGGCAGTGAATTATCAGGTTTGGGTGGAGGGATCGTTGTGTTCGGTGTCAGAGGAATATTCTGGGACACAGGCAGACATGTTGTATAGCAGCGCCGGGTGTAATGCTGATTTTATTTGGTCTGCTTGCAGCTGGTTGGCACAGAGCGGTGCTTGGAAGCCATCTATACCATGGTCACCGAGGCCAAGGAGAAGGCAGGGCTGGACACCCAGGTCCCCATCCGATGTCTGGTAAGAACCCGCAGAGACCATTAGAGGGCACTCAGCATTGTGCAGAAACACTGCCATACAATCGCCTAAGCGCCCACCTCACCAATCACAACCTCCTCGATCCCCTACAATCCGGCTTCCGCCCCCAACATTCCACCAAAACCGCCCTACTCAAAATCACTAACGACCTGCTAACCGCCAAAGCTAATGGGCCACTACTCAGTCCTCCTCCTCCTCGACCTCTCCACGGCCTTCGACACAGTTGACCACCCCCTCCTCCTTACTAAACTACACTCCCTTGGAATCAGAGACTCCGCCCTCTCCTGGCTCTCCTCCTATCTATCCCAACGCTCCTTCAGCATTACCTATAATGCTACCACCTCCCCCTCACTCCCCCTCTCTGTTGGGGTCCCCCAAGGCTCTGTCCTCAGGCCCCTTCTCTTCTCCATCTACACCTCCTCCCTCAGCAAACTAATACACTCCCATGGCTTCAACTACCATCTCTATGCCGATGACACGCAAATTTACCTCTCCACCCCTCGCCTCACCCCTTCAGTCTCCGCCCGTATCACCCACCTACTGAACGACATATCAGATTGGATGTCGCTCCATTTCCTCAAACTGAACCGCTCCTAATTTCCCCCCCACCCTCTCCATCATGACCAACGACGCTACCATAAGTCCCACCCCACAAGCCAAGGTCCTAGGTGTCACTCTAGACCAGGGGTGGGCAAACTTTTTGACTTGAGGGCCGCAATGGGTTCATATATTGGACCCGGAGGCCGGACCAAGAGTAGATGAATGATGTGTATGTGTCATCCATAGTAAGTATAGTAATATTCCCCCATAGTAATTCATCCCCCATATAGCAATTCATCCCCCATAGCAATTCATCCCCCATAGTAATTCATCCCCCATAGTAATTCATCCCCCCTGTGTCAATTCACTTACCTTTGCTCCGCGCGTTCCTCTCGCCGTGTTCCCGCGCCGTTCCGGTGTAGCATGAAAATCTGTCTCCTATGAGGATCTGTCCCCCTCAACGTATCTGCGCATGTGCCAGTTTCAGGCATTAGCAGCCGATCGGTGATCTCCGGCACATGCGCAGATACGTCGAGGGGGACAGATCCTCATAGGAGACAGATTTTCATGCTACACCGGTCTTCAGGGCGGACTGTGAGGGGAGCCTAGCTCCGCGGGCCGGATTAAAAGGTCTGCCGGGCCGTATACGGCCCGCGGGCCGTAGTTTGCCCATTGCTGCTCTAGACTCAGAGCTGTCCTTCCAACCCCATGCTCAATCGCTGACTACCGCATGCAGGTTCCACCTCCGCAACATCTCCAAAATACGTTCGTTCCTAACCCCAGACACTACTAAACTACTCATTCACTCCTTTATTATCTCACTTCTGGACTACTGCAACTCCCTCCTCACCGCTTTACCTCATCACAGACTATCCCCTCTTCAGTCTATCCTGAACTCAGTGGCCAGATTCATCCACCTTACCAACCGCTCTGCTTCTGCCACCCCCCTCTGTCAATCCCTCCACTGGGCTCCACCCCCTTCTGTCAATCCCTCCACTGGGCTCCACCCCCCTCTGTCATTCCCTCCACTGGGCTCCACCCCCCTCTGTCATTCCCTCCACTGGGCTCCACCCCCCTCTGTCATTCCCTCCACTGGGCTCCACCCCCCTCTGTCATTCCCTCCACTGGGCTCCACCCCCCTCTGTCATTCCCTCCACTGGCTCCCGATTGCCCAACGCATTAAATTCAAACTACTAACACAGACATACAAAGCCATTCATAACTCTGCCCCGAACTACCTCACTGACCTGATACCCAAATACCACCCAACCCGTACTCTTCGCTCCTCACAGGACCTCCTACTTTCTAGCTCCCTGGTCTCCTCCTACCACGCCCGACTGTAGGACTTCTCCAGGACTTCCCCCATCCTCTGGAACTCACTTCCCCAATCCATCAGATTGTCCCCTACCCTCCTCACCTTTAGGCGCACCCTGAAAACCCATCTCTTCAGGGAAGTCTACCCCACCGTCACCTAACAGCCGATCTCCTCCACTCCTCCTACCATTCCATCCCCCACAGCCATCTCCTCCAGCATCACCATCCCCTCCCTCCTAGACTGTAAGCTCAAAAGAGCAGGGCCCTTGAACCCCTCGTGTATTGTATTGTTACCGTCTTGTCTCATGTTCTGTCCCCCTTGCTACTGTACAGCGCTGAGCAAACCCTTTGGCGCTATATAAATACTGTATAATAATAATAATAATGCTATGTAACAGGGAAAGGGTTTGTCAGACGCGGTAATGCCGGCCATAGACGGGTCGAAAATCGGCCGATTTTCACACCATTAGTGGGTTAATTGGTCGGCCGTTTTTTGGGGTTTTGGCACATTTTTTTTATCGGTCAAGTTGGAAAATTTGCAGCCGTTTTTGACGATCAGCCGATCTTCCCGGCAATGATGGGCAAATCGGCCGATCATTTTACCGATAAAAAATCTGCGCATGAGCCGTGACCTGCAAGAAGAAGAAAGAAGAATTCCAGTCCGCTATTATATTTGACATGAAAAAGTCTTGCGGTTGCAACAATGTATCTATTTGTATCCGAATAAAACCATCTGTATCTGCAATGGATACAAATAGATAGAATGTTGCAACCGCAAGTCTTTTCATATAGAATATAATAGCGGAGCTCTCTGCAGGGACAGAAGTAATTAAATGCCGGCCGTAGACAGGTCGAAAATCGGCGTTTTTTTCTTTTTACCGTTGGTGGTAACGTCAGCCGATCGAACAACCGATTTTTCTTTTTTTTTTTTATAAAAAAACGGCCAGTTTTTCGACCCGTCTATGGCCTGCATAAGTGCTTGGTCATAACGGTGCGATTTCAGGCGTGATTTGCAAATTGAAATCGCATCTAATGAATGTGAATGTCGGTGTCTTAACATTTTGTGTTTTGCTGCAGCGCGATTTCTAAAGTAGTTCTTGCGTGACTTTTTCTGCAGTTTTGTTGCAATTTCACATACATAGAACAGAATGCAAATTACAAGAAATCATTTAAAAAATCTTCATAAGAAGCAAGATAGTCTTCAGAAATCGGAAGATTTTAAATTGCAGGTGTGTGACCGGATTTGCTGATCCTGGAGATTTAGTTACCGGTCACCCCGCTGCAATTTAAAATCATGCGATTTGTGTGCAATTTCAGGTGCGATTTCTGAAGACTTTATTGCGGCTTGTGATGATTTTCAACAATTTCTTGCCATTTGCAGCGCGATGTCCATTATATTCTATGTAGGTGAAATCGCAACAAAACTGCAGAAAAAGTCACACAAGAACTACTTTAGAAATCACGCCGCAAATTGCAAGAAATCGTTGAAAATCATCACAAGTCGCAAGAAAGTCTTCAGAAATTGCACCTGAAATTGCACACCAATCACATGATTTTAAATTGCAGCGGGGTGACCAGTAACTAAATCTCCAGGATCAGCAAATCCGGTCACACACCTGCAATTTTAAAATCTTCCGATTTTTGTGTGCGATTTCGGGTGCGATTTCTGAAGACTTTCTTGCTACTTGTGAAGATTTTTTAAACGATTTCTTGCAATTTGCAGAGCGATTTCCATTATATTCTATGTATGTGAAATCGCAACAAAACTGCAGACAAAGTCATGCAAGAGCTACTTTAGAAATCGCGTCGCAGCCAATGGCAAATGTTAAGACACCGACATTCACATTCATTAGATGCGATATCGGGTGTGATTTCAATTCCCAAAACGCACATGAAATTTGCACCGGTATGACCGGACACTAAATCCATTCTTCTTTCAGATCTGTGCTGTAATCCATTGTGAGACTTTGGCTTCCTGTAATAAAGACCGCTCACTGCTGCTCTCTCTCCTTGTGCAGGGTGACTGGTCTCGTCCCCGCCCCCTCCTGTAGTTTTCTGCCGACATCCTTCGGTGGGTGGAGCCTGCTGGGCCCCTCCTACAGCTCTGTTCTCTGCACAGGCTACAGCATAGTGATGATGTCATTGCTACTTTTACAAGATAATATCTAGGCTTGCAAAGGCATTTGATGCATATGATATGGAACATGCAAGATAAGCCTTTATCCGTAATAGAATGTTTCTGCAAACCCCCCAAACTTGGGCCAATTAATATGTAAATTATAGCCTTGTACCATGTGACAAGCTGTGACCAATCACAGCTCACACAGTAGTTCTCAATGGCTGCAAGAATGCAGCTAGAGAGAAGGAGAAATGATTGCTTTTACAGCCTTTATGGGTGTAAAAGCAATCGGTGTAAAAAAAAAAAAAAAAATCTTCATCACCCCCCACAAGTAGCACAGTGTCACCATGGTGACACTGTACTGCTAGGGTGATAGTATGTAAAAAAAATAAACAAATAATAAAAATAATTTAAAAAAATTATAATTTTTGGTTATAAACTAATTTGGGTTATTATTTTTTTTTTACTGAAAAGATAACTGAATACATTTTGGCCAAGATTTATGATGAAATATTATTTATTTGCAAAATTTTATAAGAAAAACACTTTTTTTCTAAATTTTTGGACTTTTTAATTTACATAGCAAAAAAAAATAAAACTCCCAGCGGTGAATAAATACCACCAAAATAAAGATTTATCTGTCTCAAATGTTAAATATTCCTATGGGTACAGTGTTGCATGACTGCGCAATTGTCATTCAAAGTGTGATAGCACTGAAAGCTGAAAATTGGCCTGGACAGGAAGGGGGGGAAAGTGTCCGGACTGGAAGGGGTTAATAAAATCACTGTGCCTCAGGAACCTATTGGTGTGCTTTGCTGGGGTATGTGGGTGGTCCAGGGAGTCTGGTGAGGGGATGGGCTCCTGTCAACACCAGACATTCGAGGTGATCCCTTTTCAGGTGCATTGGCTGTATGCACACTGTGGGGGGCGCTACAAGCTCATTGCACCCCATCAGTCAGGAGAGCAGCCCCTGTACTTGCGATGCGCTTTGCTTATCGTCCATTGTTCCCAATATTATCTTTCTCTGTGTCCTCTGATTCTCCGCAGGGCATGTCTCTGAGTGGCGGGGAGCAGAAAGAGGCCATCAATAAACTCATCGAAGAGCTCAACCAGCGCTACCCTCAGCTCAGCGACAATTACTACATCTGCAACGACGCCCTAGGTGCCATGGCAACCGCGACAAAACTGGGTAACGTCTCCACGCCCTCCGACACCTCTAAATACACGGCTCAAAAAAGTGAAAGGAACACTGAGAACCCATCAGATCTCAATGGGGACAAATCTCCTGCTGGATCTCTATACTGACATGGACGGGGTAATGTGTTAGGAAGGTAAGGATGTCCCATCGTTTGATGGAAATGAAAATGATCGACCTACAGAGGACTGAATTCAAAGACACCCCAAAAATCAAAGTGAAAAAATGATGCAGCAGGCGAGTCCATATTGCTGAAATGTCATTGCAGCAACTCATAATGGTCCTCAGTAGTTTGTATGGCCCCCACATGCTTGTATGCATGCCTGACAATGTCGGGGGAGGCTCCTAATGAGACCACGGATGATGTCCTGGGGGATTTCCTCCCAGATCTGGACCAGGGCATCACTGAGCTCCTGGACAGTGTGAGGTGCAACCTGGCGTCATATGGACCGAAACATGACATCCCAGAGATGTTCTATTGGATTTAGGTCAGGCGACGGTGGGGTCCATTCAATGGTAAAAATTCCTTCATCCTCCAGGAACTGCCTGCATACTCTCACCACATGAGGCCGGGCATTGTAGTGCATCAGGAGGAACCCAGGACCCACTACACCAGTGTAGGGTCTGACAATGGGTCCAAGGTTTTCATCCCGATACCTAATGGCAGTCAGGGTGCCATTGTCTAGCCTGTAGAGGTCTGTGCATTGCTCCATGGATATGACCCCCCACCAAAATGGTCATGCTGAATGATGTTACAGGCAGCAGGACATTCTCCACGGCTTCTCCAGACCCTTTCACGTCTGTCACATGTATTCAGGGTGAACCTGCTCTCATCTGTGAAAAGCACAGGGTGCCAGTGGTGGACCTGCCAATTCTGGGGTTCAATGGCAAATGGCAGTCGAGCTCTATGGTGCCGGGCAGTGAGCACAGGGCCCACTAGAGGACGTCGGGCCCTCAGGCCACCCTCATGAAGTCTGTTCCTGATTGGTCAGAGACATTCACACCAGTGGCCTGCTGGAGGTCAGTTTGTAGGGCTCTGGCAGTGCTCATCCTGTTCCTCCTTGCACAAAGGAGCAGATACCGGTCCTGCTGATGGGTTAAGGACCTTCTATGGCCCTGTCCAGCTCTCCTAGAGTAACTGCCTGTCTCCTGGAATCTCCTCCATGCTCTTGAGACTGTGCTGAGAGACACAGCAAACCTTCTGGCAATGGCACGTATTGATGTGCCATCCTGGAGGAGTTGGACTGCCTGTGCAACCTCTGTAGGGTCCAGGTATGGCCTCATGCTACCAGTAGTGACACTGACCCTAGCCAAATGCAAAACTAGTGAAAAACAGTCCGGAAAGATGAGTAGGGAAAAATGTCAGTGGCCTCCATCTGTAAAACCATTCCTGTTTTGGGGGTCGTCTCATTGTTGCCCATCTAGTGCACCTGTTGTTAATTTCATTAACACAAAAGCAGCTGAAACTGATGAACAACCCCCTCTGCTACTTACCTGACCAGATCAATATCCCAGGAGTTTCATTGACGTGATGCTAGACTCTGATTAATAAGTGTTCCTTTCATTTTTTTTGAGCAGTGTATTTCCTTTACTATTACATGCTGCTGCTGTCAACGCTGTATAACCTGTATGTGGCATCAACAATACACAATATACAGTTCTGTGTTCCGGCAGAAGGACAGAGACTTCCCGTCAGCTGATGGAACAAAATTGAGTCGTGTTGGGTGCTGCTCATCCAGTCACAGGAAGCTTTATATTTTTATGACTTTTTTTTGTCAGGTTGCTTTAACAAACATAACATGCAGATCGAAGTTCATCTCTTTTTGATCTGCAGATGAATGAAAGAGTAGATACAAAAGTAACAATGTTTCTTTGTGTCTCTCTATCTTGCTTTGGACCTTTCTAATACATCTTCTACCACATCTTCTACCACTGCTGTATATTCGCAGCAACTCCCGGCTGTTATTTTGACAATCAGGAATAGCCAGCAAGTGTGCAGAGTGTGTGAATGTGCAGAAGGACAAGGCGTACTACCTATGCCCTGTGTTCTTTTTGATAAACCAGAAACTAATTCTCCTGCGCTCTAGGACCCAGGCGGGTGGCGGATGGATGGAACCAGAACTGGAAAAATCAACCACCAGTGCATGTAGATTTGTGCAGCTCCAAACAAGGCTGAGGAAGCCCGACCAAAACTGCGAAGCGAAACAAAAACGAGAAGCGCACAAACCTTGTGCATTACCTCAGTAACCAAAATGTATTAATTATAAAATGATACTCTGGCAGTACTCATCCTGTTCCTCCTTGCACAAAGGAGCAGATACCGGTCCTGCTGATGGGTTAAGAACCTTCTACAGCCCTGTCCAGCTCTCCTTGAGTACCTGCCTGTCTCCTGGAATCTCCTCCATGCTCTTGAGACTGTGCTGGGAGACACAGCAAACCTTTTGGCAATGGCACGTATTGATGTGCCATCCTGGAGGAGTTGGACTGCCTGTGCAAAAACGAGAAGCGCACCAACCTTGTGCATTACCTCAGTAACCAAAATTTATTAATTCTTAAATGATACTCTGGCAGTACTCATCCTGTTCCTCCTTGCACAAAGGAGCAGATACCGGTCCTGCGACTAAAATCAGGCATGTAAGAGCTCTGATGAAGAAGGGATGCCCTTCGAAACGCGTCAGCTGTACTGAGTATCTACCCCTATGATGGGATTCGCGATGGCTCCTTATCTTTCAAGTCCCTCTGAGGACTTACATGCCTGATTTTATTCGCTGTTTGTGAGTATCACTTTATAATTAAGAAATTTTGGTTACTGAGGTAATGCGCAAGGTTGGTGCGCTTCTCGTTTTTGTTTCGCTTTGCAGTTTTGGTTGGGTTTCCCCAGCCTTGTTTGGAGCTGCACAACTCTACATGCACTGGGGGTCGATTTTTCCAGTTCTGGTTCCATCCATCCGCCACCCGCCTAGGTCCTAGAGCACAGGAGAATTCGTTTCTGGTTTATCAAAAAGAACACAGGGCATAGGTAGTACGCCTTGTCCTTCTGCACATTCACACACTCTGCACACTTGCTGGCTATTCCTGATTGTCAAAATAACAGCCGGGAGTTGCTGCGAATATACAGCAGTGGTAGAAGATGTATTAGAAAGGTCCAAAGCAAGATAGAGAGACACAAAGAAACATTGTTACTTTTGTATCTACTCTTTCATTCATCTGCAGATCAAAAAGAGATGAACTTCGATCTGCATCCATACCTCAGTAACCAAAATTTATTCATTATAAAATGATACTCACAAACGGCGAATAAAATCAGGCATGTAAGAGCTCTGATGAAGAAAGGATGCCCTTCGAAACGCGTCAGCTGTACTGAATATCTACCCCTATGATGGGATTCGGGCTGGCTTCTTATCTTTAAAGTCCCTCTGAGGACTTACATGCCTGATATTATTCGCTGTTTTTATCACTTTATAATTAATACATTTTGGTTACTGAGGTAATGCACAAGGTTTGTGCGCTTCTCGTTTTTGTTTCGCTTTGCTGTGTTTTTTGGGCATGTGTAGCACATCCCATGTCCACAGCTAGTTAAAATCACACAAATTAAGTTGCTTTTGACAAATTCTTGAAGTAGAGGGTCCTACAGATCCTCCAGGATGAATTGTGGTGTTCTTGCTAATGGTTATGAAAAAAATACTTATATATATTTTATTCAAAGTGGGTTCCTCCCCACCTTCCCGGAGAATTTTTTGTGTTTGAAATTTGCCAATCTTAAGTTACTGTTGTGCAAAACAGAGACTTAGCCTTTACCTGTAGGACCTGACCCATTGGCCATACAAAGCCTTTGAGCAGGTGCTGTACACACAATCCAGGGGCTGCAACCTCCGGGATTGTGTCTTCAACTGACAGGCAGACTCCTGTCTGTCAGGTGGAAGCAGTCGTGCGGCTTCCATGTATTGCAGGCTGCACTTGCCAATCTGCGGGCCCGGGGCCGACATGGCAGGTATAGGGGAGAGTGGAAACACGTCTGCTCTCCTCCCCTACTTTGTGACCCAGAAGGCGACGTATATGACGTCACTCCCGGGTCATCACTGTCACTTTCTCCGGCTAGAATAGCTGGGGAGAAATGTATTGCAATGCAATATACAGTTAGACCCTGTATGTCTCATTAAAGAGGACCTGTCACCTAAAAATCATCACATAGGGGACTTTGTGTCCATTATGTGATGGGAAAAAAAAGAAAAAAAAAAATGTTATTGTAAAAAATAGTTACACCCAAGCACATAACACCCTCACCCAAAAAATTTTGATGCCCCCCCCCACCCCCATATACACGTATGTGTACGAACGTAAACCAAGTGTTGAGGTCACCTACGCAATTAAACATTGATTGTGATACACATGTTGCATATCGCTGCGCACCCAGGAGTGAGATTCTAGCACAAGACCGCCAACATGACACTAAACTTGTAACTTGTAGGGGCTTTTGAAGCGTTGGCTATAGAACATTTAGGGTACTGAAGTTTGACGCAATTTCATAGGCCCACACAAATTTAAGGTTTGACATGTTGAGTATCTGTTTACTCCGTGCAACCTCGTCTTTTATAATTTACCAAATATTTGGGTAATTTATTGCGTTTTATTTGCCCTAAAATTCACTATAGTATGTTTGTATTTTTACTGAACTTTTGTGTTTTTTAGACCTTTGCGGTAATCTTGTGTGACATACAAAATTGGGACTACCAGTATTTTATTCTCTAGGGTGTCTGCTTTCAGAAAATATATAATTTTGGGGGGTTTGTGTAATGTTCAGGCCTAAAATGATTTTTTTAAATGTTTTTAAAAATGTAAAAATGGCTCTGGCAGTGAAAGGGCTAAGACATTCTTGCTGAATCCCCCTTCTTGCATTTCAACAGGTGGAGTGGTCCTGATCTCTGGGACTGGTTCCAACTGCAAACTGGTGAATCCTGATGGCACTGTAACTGGCTGTGGTGGATGGGGGCACCTAATGGGAGACGAAGGATCAGGTAAGTACTTCTTTGTCAGTAAAAGATCAGATTTCCATTACTGTACTGTAAATTAGATACATTATATAGCTAAAGGGTTGTGGACACCTGACCATTACATCTCTAAGCATATTGGCCATTGCATTCCCAAACCATGGACAATAATAACCTCCAAATATATTCTAGTTAGAACAAACTCCACCTTTCTAGAAAGGCTTCCCATAAGATTTTGGAATGTGTCTGCAGGAATGTGTGCTGAATCTCAGCCCAAGATCCTTTGTGAAGTCATGTACTGATGTTGGATGAGAAGACCTGGTTCACAACTGGCATTCCATTTAATCGCAAACGTGTTTAGTAGGGTTAAGGTCAGGGATCTGTGCACGCCAACCATATCTTTATGGAAGTGTTGGTTGAGAAGACCTGGCTCATTCTTATTTATCCCAAACCTGTTTAGTAGGGTTGAGGTCAGGGATCTAAGCAGGCCCCTCCAGTTCCTCTACACCACGCTCCTCAATCCATGTCTTTATGGAGATGTTGGTTGAGAAGACCTGACTCATTCTTATTCATCCCAAACCTGTTTAGTAGGGTTGAAGTCAGGGATCTAAGCAGGCTACTCCAGTTCCTCTACACCACGCTCATCAAACTATGTATCTATGGAGATGTTGGTTGAGAAGACCTGGCTCATTCTTATTCATCCCAAACCTGTTTAGTAGGGTTGAAGTCAGGGATCTAAGCAGGCCAGTCCAGTTCCTCTACACCACGCTCATCAAACTATGTATTTATGGAGATGTTGGTTGAGAAGACCTGGCTCATTCTTATTCATCCCAAACCTTTTTAGTAGGGTTGAGGTTGGGGATCTGAGCAGGCCACTCCAGTTCCTCCACACCAAACTCCTCAATCCATGTCTTTATGGAGATGTTGGTTGAGAAGACCTGGCTCATTCTTATTCATCCCTAACGTGTTTAGTAGGGTTGAGGCCAGGGATCTGAGCAGGCCACTCCAATTCCTCTACACCAAACTTTTCAAACCATGTGTTAATGGAGTTTGTTTTGTGTGTAGGTGTATAATCACGGTGGAACGTAATACAGACCTTCCCCAAGATGTTGTCACAAAGTTGGATATGCATAATTGTCCTAAGTGTCTTTTTATGTTGTAGTACACTTCAGTGGAAACACCTGAACCCACACATTTGGAGGGGGCTCACATACTTTAGGGCATTTAGTTAGGTGTAATAGTCGGCTGTCCACAACCTTTTGGCCATTTAATGTATATAGGTCAATGGGAGGAAATAATTAACTTTGTTGAGGGCTAAAAACAGACAAATTAGAACAGCTTTGTTGAAAGGGGAAAAATGCCTCAGCAATGGTGGTCATTTGGTGGAATAGCCAAATGATGTTGGTACTGGAATGCAAACCCCCATCATCATCTTGCAGAAGATCACTCCCCAGCTCCAGTGCTGAAATAGACTCGGCAGAGTGATCTGGATCTTTCAGGACTGGAACCCAGCAGGGCGTGTGCCAAATAGCAAGATTGCCCTGCAGGTCTAAGTCACTTGGCAGCTATGGCATTTACAGTAGGTAAATACTACATTTAGCTCTCTACTGATATGCCATATTACCCTACCTCATACCTGCTAATGCCAACCCTTTATTGCATTTAGGTTTATTCACATTGTTCTTGGCAATTATTTAACTTGCATTACTACACTGCTGCTAATAGTTACATAGTTAGTCTGGCTGAAAAAAGACAAAAGTCCATCCAGTTCAACCAAAAAAAAAAATGAAAAGAAAAAAGTTATAATCCTACACCCACAGTTGATCCAGAGGAAGGCAAAAAAAATACCCCAGCAAAGCATGATCCTATTTGCTCCTGCTGGGAAAAAAGTTCCTTCCTGATCCCCCGAGAGGCAATCGGATATTCCCTGGATCAACTTTACCTATAAATGTTAGTATCCAGTTATATTCTGTGTATCCAAGAAAGAATCCAGGACTTTTTTAAAGAAAACCACTGAGCTGGCCACAACCAACTCCTGAGGAAGTCTATTCCACATTTTCACAGCTCTTACTGTGAAGAAACCTTTCCGTGTTTTGGAGATTACATTTGCTTCAGATGTAAAGAGTGCCCCCTTGTCCTCTGTGATGACCTCAGGGTGAATATCTCTACACTGAGTTCATTATATGAACTACTTATGTATTATACATGGAGATCATATCCCCCCCTTATGTATTATACATGGAGATCATATCCCCCCTTATGTGTTACACATGGAGATCATATCCCCCTTATGTATTATACATGGAGATCATATCCCCCCTTATGTATTATACATGGAGATCATATCCCCCCTTATGTATTATACATGGTGATCATATCCCCCCTTATGTATTATACATGGAGATCATATCCCCCCCCCCTTATGTATTATACATGGAGATCATATCCCCCCTTATGTATTATACATGGAGATCATATCCCCCCCCCTTATGTATTATACATGGAGATCATATCCCCCCTTATGTATTATACATGGAGATCATATCCCCCCTTATGTATTATACATGGAGATCATATCCCCCCCTTATGTATTATACATGGAGATCATATCCCCCCTTATGTATTATACATGGAGATCATATCCCCCCCCCTTATGTATTATACATGGAGATCATATCCCCCCCCCTTATGTATTATACATGGAGATCATAT
The DNA here is from genome assembly GCF_062004578.1 of Staurois parvus. Lineage (NCBI taxonomy): Eukaryota > Metazoa > Chordata > Amphibia > Anura > Ranidae > Staurois > Staurois parvus. The sequence continues at coordinate 54,607 of NW_028318348.1, read as the reverse complement.
CCCCCCCCCTTATGTATTATACATGGAGATCATATCCCCCCCTTATGTATTATACATGGAGATCATATCCCCCCTTATGTATTATACATGGAGATCATATCCCCCCTTATGTATTATACATGGAGATCATATCCCCCCTTATGTATTATACATGGAGATCATATCCCCCTTATGTATTATACATGGAGATCATATCCCCCCCTTATGTATTATACATGGAGATCATATCCCCCCTTATGTATTCTACATGGAGATCATATCCCCCCTTATGTATTATACATGGAGATCATATCCCCCTTATGTATTATACATGGAGATCATATCCCCCCTTATGTATTATACATGGAGATCATATCCCCCCTTAATCTTTTCTTCTCAATAGAGAATAAATTCAGTTTCTCTAATCTTTCCTCATAGCTGATCTCCTCCATGCCTCTTATCAGTTTGGTTGCCCTTCTCTGTACTTTCTCTAGTTCCCCAATGTTCTTTATATGAATTGGTGCCCAAAACTGAACTGCATATTCCAGATGAGGTCTTACTAATGATCTGTACCGGGGGAAATGATATCTCTCTCTGGAGTCTATACCTCTCCTAATACAAGAGAGTATTTTGCTCGCTTTAGAAACTGCAGCTTGGCATTGCTGCCATTATTAAGCTTGTGATCTACCAGAACTCCCAGATCCGTCTCCACCAATGATTCCCCCAGTTTTACCCCCCCTAGTATGTATGATGTATGCATATTCTTAGCCCCCGTGTTGTCTTCTTGCAGCATACTGGATATCCCACCGAGCGATGAAAACTGTGTTTGACGCCATTGACAACCTGGTGGTACCACCTTGCGACATCAGTTACGTGCAGGAAGCCATGTTTACATATTTCCAGGTAGCATTTTTTTCTAATAGCTTACCATACACTATACAATATGATTGTACAATCCCATTTAGATCTACCAACAACTATGTAGTGTAAAGTTGGGAATACACATAGATTGTTCAGCCTATGGAGTACAAAAATCTAACAGATTCCTCCATCCACCCTACACAGCGTGGATGGAAAATCTCCCATCAGGGCTTTGTGTTTTGACAGCTGACATAGTCAGCCGCATCCAAAAAGCTGCTGAAAATTTTCCACTCGACTCCTTTCAGTTTTTGAATTGAGGAATGTCGGATGGGAGACCGCTGACAGGGCCACCTACTGAGTGAATTTCTGTCAGTTCTTAAGGAACCAACCAACATTAGCTCAGTCTTTGGCCAGCTTAAGAGCCTGCCCGATGGAGAGCAAAGGGAATGGATTGTTTGGGTTTGCCTTCCTCCCACATGGTTAGGGGAAATTTCAGAAAGATTACACAGAAATTGTACAACCAGATTTTAATGTGTATGGCCACCCTAAAAGAAATGGCTTCTGGGTAATGCCAAGTTCTGCGTGGCAGGCCTGTATGTGAATGTTCCATCCAGTGGGTATTTAAAGCAATCGCATGGTCTTTGCTGAACACAGGCCCATCGAGGGAAAAAATGGCAGATCCCAATTACTCTTTCTCCCTTTTAGAGGTTGTTCTTTACATATGTTATGGATGTGAGAAGTGCCTCCATGTATCCCTACCAGGGTGTCCGCGATGCATGTGCTTACGGTGCTTCTCCCTGGTCGCTTCACATTTGGGGATAGGCACTATATGCGCCTGTGCTGGTAAACACTGATGCAGAAGCCATCGGCATTCACCCAAGCATGGCTGTGTACAGCTGCTCCCTGGGCACCCAAAAGTGTTGGGATTTTACACCTCAGCCTACGGGAGCTAGTAAGTGTCCATGTGCATGAGGCCTAAGTGGGGCACCCTAACATTTCCAACTCGGGGGTCTGTTTCTTAGTATATGGTGATGGGAGGGAAGTACCGTATTTTTCACTCCATAAGACGCACCTGACCATAAGAATTGGTTTTAGACCTAGACCTAGGTTTTAGAGAAGGAAAACAAGAAAAAAAATATTCTGAACCAATGGACTGCAGACATAGTACAGGAGATGACCAGAGACTGCAAATGTACTACAGGAGATGACCAGAGACTGCAGATGTACTACAGGAGATGACCAGAGACTGCAGATGTACTACAGAAGATGACCAGAGACTGCAGATGTACTACAGGAGATGACCAGAGACTGCAGATGTACTACAGGAGATGACCAGAGACTGCAGATGTACTACAGAAGATGACCAGAGACTGCAGATGTACTACAGGAGATGACCAGAGACTGCAGATGTACTACAGGAGATGACCAGAGACTGCAGATGTACTACAGGAGATGACCAGAGACTGCAGATGTACTACAGGAGATGACCAGAGACTGCAGATGTACTACAGGAGATGACCAGAGACTGCAGATGTACTACAGGAGATGACCAGAGACTGCAGATGTACTACAGGAGATGACCAGAGACTGCAGATGTACTACAGAAGATGACCAGAGACTGCAGATGTACTACAGGAGATGACCAGAGACTGCAGATGTACTACAGGAGATGACCAGAGACTGCAGATGTACTACAGGAGATGACCAGAGACTGCAGATGTACTACAGGAGATGACCAGAGACTGCAGATGTACTACAGGAGATGACCAGAGACTGCGGACACGGTACAGGAGATGACCAGAGACTGCGGACAGAGTACAGGAGATGACCAGAGACTGCGGACAGAGTACAGGAGATGACCAGAGACTGCGGACAGGGTACAGGAGATGACCAGAGACTGCGGACACGGTACAGGAGATGACCAGAGACTGCGGACACGGTACAGGAGATGACCAGAGACTGCGGACACGGTACAGGAGATGACCAGAGACTGCGGACACGGTACAGGAGATGACCAGAGACTGCGGACACGGTACAGGAGGTGACCAGAGACTGCGGACACGGTACAGGAGGTGACCAGAGACTGCGGACACGGTACAGGAGGTGACCAGAGACTGCGGACACGGTACAGGAGGTGACCAGAGACTGCGGACACGGTACAGGAGGTGACCAGAGACTGCGGACACGGTACAGGAGGTGACCAGAGACTGCGGACACGGTACAGGAGGTGACCAGAGACTGCGGACACGGTACAGGAGGTGACCAGAGACTGCGGACACGGTACAGGAGGTGACCAGAGACTGCGGACACGGTACAGGAGGTGACCAGAGACTGCGGACACGGTACAGGAGGTGACCAGAGACTGCGGACACGGTACAGGAGGTGACCAGAGACTGCGGACACGGTACAGGAGGTGACCAGAGACTGCGGACACGGCACAGGAGGTGACCAGAGACTGTGGACCTTTGGGACCACTGCGATCGCCTCTCCCCATTGTCTTCTGGGACACGTGACAGGTCCCAGAAGACTACGGGGCCATTCACACCCATTCACAAAGCGCAGAAGTTTTCGCACATGCGCAGTGGGCACTTGGCTGTGAAGCCACAAGCTGTCACAGCCCGATGCCTACACTAAAGATGATGAGGTGATGAGGACACAGCTGGACCGAGGAACAAGCAGGACTGAGGAGCAGGTTCTGCTGCACAGAAGAGCCGAGCGGCCGGCCCGGTATTCTAACACAGCGGCGACGGGGGGAATACAGGGCCGGCCGCTCCATATTCGCTCCATAAGACGCACTGACATTTCCCCCCATTTATTGGAGGAAAAAAAGTGCATCTTATGGAGTGAAAAATACAGTAAGTTGGGTGCTGATCACTTTAGTCTTTCTACATATACTTGCTTACCCCTGATCCAGAAGAGAGGGTTAGAGGTGCAGAATACTCAAAAAGAATACAGGTTGTCTAAAGCCAGTCACAGATGAATCGAACTTTAACAGGGATCAACAGAACTTCGATCCATGTATGGGCACTGTGGTCTACCAATCAGCTTCTGTACAACTGCCTTCTCCGATTTTCCCTGCTCGATCAGCGCTGCAGGCTAAAGCTTGCAGGGCTGATCAGTGGATTCTGATGATGGGGAAAGTCTCTCCACTGTCAGAATACAATAGCTCAGCGGGAGGATTCCCCCATCCACCTCTAGTGTGGGAAAGGGGGAATCAAGTTGGTTATTTTCGATCAACCTGCTGACTCATCTATGGGCTGCCTAAAAGTAGAAGCAGGCCCTTTAAGACCAACGTCTTGCTAATAGCTGGCCTTGTGACAGCAGCCAGAGAACTACAGTGTGACCCTGTAAGAGCAGTCGTAGTCTTTTTTGAGTTGCAGTGGATCTCTCTCTAATTAGTTAGGCCCCTGGTGCCCAACCTGTGGTCGAGGGCCGCATGTGGCCCTTTGGTATATGATGTGCTGTGCTCCGGCCCCAGCAGTCTGTAGTGGGATCACTGATTGGGGTAAGAGCATTGATCTCCGCCTAGCTTTGTACTGTCTCCTGCAGCATGTCTCCAGGCCAAAAATGTAGCATGTGCACAGTCACTAACCCTCATTTCCTCTATTAGGTCTGTAGTCTGGCAGCCCCTTCAAGCATTACATATATTGAACATTATGTGCGGCTCTTTGGTGATGTCAGGGACCATAGTTGAGGCCCACTATAGCTCAAAAGTTGACAACCACTGAGTTGGGGTCTTGACTACTCTGATAGTCTCCAGCCAGAAGATTCCTAGCAGATGTTCCTTCTAGGCAAGCCTCCTTTTAGCCCAGCTACTTCCAGATATACACTACCACATGGCAGCTAAAGTTCTTGGGCCTCCAGCACATGATCCTGGCTGAGGCAAGGCCAAAAATTATTAATTTTACAAAGTCTTGTGATGTCCACCAGTAGCTTCTACCCAGCTCCTCTATGATGCTCTTTAACCAGAAGATTTCTTACTGATGTACTTTCTAGGCAGATTTCCTTTAGCCCAGCTACTTCCAGATATACACTACCACAAGGCAGCTAAAGTTCTTGAGCCTCCAGCTGATGCAAAACCCAAAAGAATTCTGTTTGCAAAGTCTTATGATGTCCAGCAGTAGCTTCTACCCAGCTCCTCTATGATGCTAGTTAGCCAGAAGATTTCTTAGTGATGCTCCTTCTAGACAAACCTTCTTTAGCCCAGCTACTTCCAGATATACACTACCACATGGCAGCTAAAGTTCCTGGGTCTCCAGCAGAGGCAAGACCCAAAAGAATTATTTTTGCAAAGTCTTATGATGTCCAGTGGTTGCTTCTACACAGGTCCTTTATGATCTTTAACCAGAAGAATTCTTACTGATGTTCTTTCTAGGCAGACTTCCTTTAGCCCAGCTTCTTCCAGATATACACTACCACAGGGAAGATAAATTTCCTGGATCTCCAGCAAAGGCTCCCGGCTGATACAAGGCAAAAAAGAATTCTTTTTACAAAGTCTTATGTTGTCCAGCAGTAGCTTATAACGGGCACCCATACATATCTCTGTGGTGCTCAGCCAGAAGATTCCTTATGGATGCTCCTTCTAGACAGAACTTTTTTTAGCCAAACTCCTTCCAGATATACACTACCACATAGCAGCTAAAGTTCTTGGGCCTCCAGCAGAGGCTTCCAGCTGATGCAAGACCCAAAAGAATTATTTTTGCAAAGTCTTATGATGTCCAGTGGTTGCTTCTACCCAGCTCCTTTATGATGCTCTTTAACCAGAAGATTTCTTACTGATGTACTTTCTAGGCAGACCTCCTTTAGCCCAGCTACTTCCAGATATACACTACCACAGGGCAGCTAAAGTTCTTGGGCCTCCAGCTGATGCAAAACCCAAAAGAATTCTGTTTGCAAAGTCATATGATGTCCAGCAGTAGCTTCTACCCAGCTCCTCTATGATGCTCTTTAGCCAGAAGATTTGTTAGTGATGCTCCTTCTAGACAAACCTTCTTTAGCCCAGCTACTTCCAGATATACACTACCACATAGCAGCTAAAGTTCCTGGGTCTCCAGCAGAGGCTCCCAGCTAATGTAAGACCCAAAATAATTCTTTTTGCAAAATCTTATGTTGTCCAGCAGTAGCTTCTACCCATATCCTCTGTGGTGCTCAGCCAAAAGATTCCTTATGGATGCTCCTTCTAGACAGACCTTTTAGCCAAGCTCCTTCCACATATACACTACCACATAGCAGCTAAAGTTCTTAGGGCCTCCAGCTCAGGTCCTCAGAGGGAACACTCCAGGCAAGCACCCCCTCCAAATCAAAAAATGGTGCGCTGTCTCTTTAAAAAGTGCTACATGTACTGTATATCATAGGATAAACAAATATCAATCATAAAGTGCAATAGAACAAAGTGTTTCATGTCATAAATTTATACATCAAAAATCTTTGTGTTCATCATCTCTTGACATAATATATGAAATTGTGAGTATCAATAAACCACAACAAAGCTATAGTGCAAAAAAACAATAAAGTACACTTGTGTCCAACACTTTTATGGGAGGAAAATCTCTCCATTGTCGATCAACGAGAAGAATACTGCCTCATTGATGGTGTCAGTAGGGGAATTGGTGCTACATCATTGATGGAGTAATGCCCCAAGAACCAGATAAAGGCAGGCACAGGGCCACATCTGGCCCCCAGGTCGCAGTTTGGAGACCACTGGTTTATTGGAAGCATCCTCTCCAGGCAGAAGAACGTGAAGCAGCCCCACCAGACTTCACCTTTTATGGATATGTCACTTTAGAACAGGCGCAGTATAACGGGCACCCATACATATCCAGGGGGCTAGAACACATCCTGGGCCTCTCCCTACAATTTATTGATCTTCTCTCCAATTGCAGGTGTCTAATCGGCTTGGTATTCTCACCCACCTCTACCGCACCTTTGAGAAGTCCAAGATAGCCGGATTCTGCGTGAAGTTGGCAGAAGGTATTGCTCGTCATTTTCACGATGAAAGTGTACTTGAACCCTAACGAATGAACGTCTCCTATTTGCTCGCTTTTATATTTGATAGCCTCTAGTTTTAGCCGTTCAATAAGTGCACACAAATATCTGTTGGTCCTGCCAGAAATCCTGTGCGCTGATAACTTCCTGGGCTCTCTGGCTGTGCTGCACTCTCATCAGTAAGCATTGACCCCAGCTATGTCTGTCTACCTCTGTTATGGAGGAGAGGGGGACATGTTCTGTAGTCCTGTCCTAAGGTGACAACACTGATCAACCAGAGATCGTATGGTAAGAGTTGTCATCCTACGACAGAAAGTGTGTTACTGGAAAGATCATCAGGTTAAAAAAAAAAAAAAAAAAACTAATGCAGACACCACATATGACGACTAGTAAGCAATGTGTTACATTTTTTGTTCTTGGATTTATGTACGCTTTAACCCCTTGATGCCGACTGCATGCAAATTAGCAGCCTCAAAGAACTGGGCTTTTTACTGTGGGGCTGCTAATTTGCGTGCCTGTCTTTTCGCTGGGAGCAGCGCACTCCCAACATAAAGACCAGGGTGTCACTGAGAGCCCTGGGTCCTGTTATTTTTTAATTTTTTTTTTAATTTAAACTTTTATTTGCTTTTCCAGTACAAAAAGAACAACATATTTGCAAAAATATTTCACATATACATATTCCATTTCTAACAATCGGGACCCAGAACTCCTGATTCCGGGTCACCAGATCACTGTGATAGCTTCTGATTTGCTATCACAGTGATCAGTCACTGTGAAGCCAGCCCCCGCTTGTTTTCTTTCTCTGCATGGAGGAGAGATACATTGTATTTCCATCTGTCAGAGTAAAAAAAAATAAATAAAAATACCTAGATCAAGGTTTGATCTAGATCTGTGCCAGGGTTAGTGTTTGGGTCAGGGTCAAGTGTCTAGGTTGATTTTTTTTTTTTTTTTTTTTTGGGGGGGGGTTTTCGTTTTTGTTTATTTAATTGGTATCAGTGTCACTTAGTGGCAGGATTAAAATAAAAAGAAGCAAATTGCACACAATTTTTTCTGGGCTGTACTACGGATACAAACAACAACTGACACAAATGTGGTATCGCTGCGATCGTCAGGAGCAGGAGAAATTTGTTTGGGTTGTTCTTTGGTGGTAGGTTATGGTAGTAGCAAAAAATATACAGCTAAATTTGAAAAACAGTTTTTTTTTGTTTACTATTTTTGGCCAGTTATTCCTTTGGTAGAAAAAAAAAAAATCAGGAGATATCCATTACCATTTACCACCAAATGAAAGTCCAATTTGTCCTGAAAAAAAAAACAAAAAACAAGGTATGATCCACCTGGATGCACAAAGTAGTTGTGATGATTGATATATACGGTTTTGCAAACACAGGTCAAAGTTGCAAAATTGTGCTTAGGCATTAAGATTTGTTTTACCCTTAGGCGGGAGGGGGTTAAATTACAAAAGAAACAGAACGGACAGTAACCATATTTACTCATTATATAGACTCTGCTTCCCACTGAACTGATAAGGTTTTTGTAATTGAAAACCATAGACTCTGCAATCTCTGCCAAAGTCAACCACCCACAATGCACCTGGCATCCACAGCATGGCTGGATCTAGGGGGGGGGGGGGGGGGGCTGGGGTGGGCTGAGCCCCTCCCCATCCAGACCCAACTCTGACCTGCCACTATGCTGCCCTAAATTGACACAATACCACCCTAATTTGATAATTTACCACCCTAGTTTGACATTATACTGTTCTTTGACACTATACAGATCTCAGTTATGCGTCGTGTACAGAGGAGCTATACTGCCTGTGCCCAGGCTGTGTGCAGTGCAGAGATGGGGGAAGGAGCTGTGTGTCTGTCCTCTGCCCTGCCAGCTGGGACCCCTGTTCTCTGTCCTGCCAGCTGGGACCCCTGTCCTCTGCCCTGCCAGCTGGGACCCCTGTCCTCTGCCCTGCCAGCTGGGACCCCTGTCCTCTGCCCTGCCAGCTGGGACCCCTGTCCTCTGCCCTGCCAGCTGGGACCCCTGTCCTCTGCCCTGCCAGCTGGGACCCCTGTCCTCTGCCCTGCCAGGAGTGCCCCCTGTCCTCTGCCCTACCAGCGGGGACCCCTGTCCTCTGTCCTGCCAGCGCTGTCCTCTGCCACCCTGACATTTTTTTACTGCACCCCCACATTGGAAGGCTAGATCCAGCCCTGATCCACAGACCATGTAATCTGTACCTGGACTGTGATATGATGGCACTCACAGCAGGCTTTATTCATAGTTAACATAGTTTTTTTCTATCTATCATAGTTATTTGTCATTGTTGTCATGCGCCCTGTGCAGTGTGATTTTTGTTTTCAATGACAGGTTCCCTTTGCAGCAAAGCAGAATTCATAGTAAGCAGTGCTACTGAACATGTATCTCTGACTTATTTCATTCCAGGAGCCAACAAGGGGGATGCTTTGTGCCGCTGGGTGTTTCGGAGCGCTGGGGAGGTCCTGGCCAGTCACGTTGTTGCTGTACTTCCTAAAGTCGACAAGGTGACTGGTGTTATTCTGTTATTAAGTGTGGATGAGAAGTAAACTTTAATTAAAAAAAAAAAGGCAATTTGATTTAAAAATGTGTTCTTCAGATCTTAAAGCTGAACTTTTTGTTGAAATATATTCCTCCATAGCCACAAAATATAAACATCCGCTTTGTGTGCTCCAAATGCCTTTGCAAACTTAGATATTACCTTGTAAAAGTAGCTGTGACCCCCATTAAAGTTCTGTACATAACCTGAGCAGAGCTGTGGGAGGGGCCCAGTAGGCTCCACCCACAACAAGCTGTCTGCAGAAATACAGGAGGGGTGGAGATGAGACCAGTCCACCCTGTACAAGGAGAGAGAACAGCAGGGACCAGTCTTTATTACAGGAAGTCTCCCACTGGATTACAGCACAGATCTGGAAGAAATACACAGAGCACATCAAGGAAGAACATGTATGACTCTTGTATTTAGACAAAATTTGCTTACCCCCCCCCCCCCAAGAAAGATTTATAAAAAAATAAAAATGTAAAGCAATTTTTTCCAAAGGGCTGTAAAGGTCGGCCTTATAGTTTACTATCAGTCTGTCTCATGCAATCCATAGCCCTTGGAAAAGACGAACTGTCATAGAATGGACCCCACATTCCTCCCATAGGGTGGTCAATATGTGCCTTCGCTTTCTCTTTCTACTCTTCCTGATTTGTTGAACACTTCTCACCAGGACAGGAAGTGAGGTGAATCTCCCCAGTGGGGACACAGACCGCAATATAATCCTGACAGGTTCTAATCCTTCCCTACTATACCAGACAACTTGCTTTTATTGCTGTCTGCACCCCCCCCCCCCCCCAATCCAACCCCCATTAAGGCATTCCCTCCCTTGATACCTGCGCACAAGGTGGATTCATGTCCTTTGTACATATTGAGAAATGTATTTAAATAAAAGTTTTTTTGTGCCAAGAGTTAGTTGGGCTTTAAAATAGTTAAAGGCATTTTTTTCTTTAATAATAATTGATGATAATTTTTTTTAATAATAGTAATTGATCATTTGGGGAGATTCGCCTTCACTTCCATATCAAAAGCAGGAGAGGAAATCCCTCCCAAGTGAGGGAATCCATCCAGAACTAGTGTCCCCATTGGAAGATTTCCCCTCTAATTATGTTCTGGTGACAACTCAAAAACGTGGGATTTTTCTTTCACTCTCAGTGAAAATGGTACACAGCCAGGGGCGGACTGACCATTTGGAAACTCGAGCGCTGCTGGGGGTCAGTAGGGGGCCCCATGAGATGCCCCTGGTACCTTTTTCATAGGCTTTTTTGAGTTTGGGCAAGGACACAGGGGCCCCATGATCCCCTATTGCCCGGGGGCCCCATGAGTTGTCAGTCCGCCCCTGTACACAGGACAAAAGTAGAGAGTGATTCTCCCTAACAGGGGCAAAGACAGCATTAGAATTCTGATAGGGGTTCTCATCCCTCTCCACTCTATCCAAAACTTTTTTTTTTTTAACTCCCCGTAAAATCTCTTTCTCTGAGTTCATTGACGGACACAGTCTCTCTTCTTTGGTCTTGGAAAAAAAAACAGGTTTATATAGCGCCACCTACAGGAGTAGGACACTAGGCAGAAAAAAAAGACACAGCACCGCCTATGGGCAATCCACTCCAAGAACAAATCCCTCTCTCTGCTATAGGCAAGCCAGTTAGTTACAAGGAGTGTCAGCAACAAAAAAACTCCAATAGAGGGGTAGAAAAGGTAATTTTATGGTAACAAAAAAAAAGTTTTTTATTTTGCGTCATTGGCGAACACAGGGACGTGTGGCCACTTGATCTAGATTATCCAGCCAGTCACCCAGCCCTGTTTATTGGAGATCTCTTCAGGAAAAAATCCCTGGAAAAAAGAAAAAATAGGCTATGGAACCACAGGTCCCAGCAGGAAACCAGGTCCTTACCCTGGAAGCACTAGACAGGAATAACTGGCTTGAATATAGCAGAGAGGGGGGGTTGTCCCTACAGAGGACTGCCCATAGGAGGTGTCGAGTCTTTTTTTCTGCCTAGCGTCCTACTCCTGTAGGAGGTGATCTGAAACCCTGCTTGGTCAAGACTATAGAAGAGAAGCTGTTGCTTGTTTCTAGCTGACCCACCATGATCTAGATCTGTTCAAAGTATAGGAACCTACGACAGGTGGTAGGACGGGCAGATCTCTCCTGTGGCCCATTCTTTTTTTGGATGGTCCTTCTCCTCTGTAGTCCTGGGCTAATTGTGTCTACTTCTTGTAGGTCTTATTCCAAGGAGAACTGGGTCTACCGGTGCTGGCCGAGGGCTCTGTGTGGAACAGTTGGAACCTCCTGAAAGATGGTGAGATTCAACCTAAACCCAAAATCTAGCTAAATTTTTTTTTCTTTCATCATCTCCAAAAAATTTGGCTTGGGTCCTGAGGGGGGGGTCCACATGGGGCATTACTTCATCAATGGAACCACCATGTTATATCTACTGGAACCAGATTCAAGCTGTCTGAATACCTGTACTGTTCTGCAGTAATTCTAAGCAAACAGTCTAAGTCAAGTCCACCCACTTTGCATGCTCAGGCTGAACACGCTAGGGTCTTTGTTACAGATGACCTTGGAGCAATACGAAAAGCATGTTCCATAAACCTTGCTCCAACTTGGTGTTATTGGATGTCACCGAGATCCATTGGTGGAAAGACATCATTACTGAATTTCTAACCATTATACAAGGATGCTGCATTTCCAGTCACCGGTGACAACTCTTCTCAACAAATGCCTAAACTTAGCCAGAGGTGTCACGTCCCCTCCTCCTGGTACGGTGGTGAAGCTGTGGACTTAGGCAATGGTGGCATTTAAAGACAACTCTCCTCCAAGATGGGAAGGAGTATGTAGGCATAAAGGAATTTACTGCTCCTACGCATGCTCCTCCTCCAGTCTCTATCTATGAGTACCAGTCAGGCAATGCTTGCCAGAAAACTGTTGTTGCCATGTGAGCTCTCCTTCAGCTGGCCATTGGACTGCCTATCAGGTAGGCAGCCTAGGGTGCGCACATGGCAGACTGACAACGCTGTTGCTAACTTTGAGGCAGTGGCTTGGCGTTGTCCGTTTTCAAAAGCAAGTGCCATTACTGACAGGATCTCCAGGTGGGAAAACTATATACAGTAAGGCATGGGTCCAAACATAATAAAAAATAAATTCGGTTTACATGTTAAGGAAAAATTTCTCAAAAAATGGATGAAGTGGGAAAAGCTTAAAGTGATATTAAAGGTTCAGGGTTTTTTTTTTTTAAATAACAAACATGTCATACTTACCAGCTCTGTGTAATGGTTTTGCGCAGAGCAGCCCGATCTTCTTCTTCTACAGTCCCCTGCCAGCGCTCCTGGCTCCTCCCCCTTGACCAATGCCCCCAATAGCAAGTCACTTGCTCTGGGGACACTAGTGTGTGCTCATTCCCAAACCCCGCTCTGTGCGTCCATAAAACACATAGAGCCACGGCTCAGCCCCGCCCTCCACTCTCTTCTCATTGTCACTGGCTGTGATGGACAGCAGTGGGAGCCAATGACCCTGGGATAGCTGTGGCTCCTGTGCGCATCACTGGATCAAGAGGGGATGTGTGACCACTGGATCTAGATTCAGCCCATTGCCCAGCCTGGCTGTTGAAGATCTCTGCAAGAAAAATCCCAGGAAAAATAGGCTATGGAACTACAGATCCCAGCAGGGATCCAGGTCCTTACGCCTTGCTAAAAGCTGGAGATCAGTTTTAAAGCTGTGTGGGAATTTCCATCACAAGGACATTGGGAGTCACAGGGACAGGAAGTAATAGGAAAACTTACCAATAGAGACAGAGGAAGGATTAGAACATTCTATGGTATTTTATTGTGGTCTTCATCTTCCTTTCCCAGTGACACCTTTTTTCCTAATTTCTTGTAATGTGTCAAGAGACAGAAAGGGAAAATCTCTACTGTGGCTGGAAATGGCAGACTGAGAGATGGTCTAACCCTACTCTCCAAACAACAGAAAAAAGAAATGTGTTAGATGCCATTAACACTTGTGCGACTTGTCATGCAACTTTGGACACTAAAGTCGCATGACAATTAACACCCCTTGTTTTTCAATGACAACTGTTCAAATATGTGCGACTTAAAGGTTCCTGCACTACTTTGATCTGACTTTCATGGAACTTGAGTGGCATAGACTGCAATGTAAACCCTCAAAAGTCGCACCTGAATAGTATACACACGAAAGTTGTGCCACAGTTGTCTATTATCATTGGTCAAAGCCAAAGTAGAATCCAAGTCTCACCCATCCAAAATTGCACTCAAAATCGAGCTACATTGGAGTCGCACTAGTGTGAATGGAGCCTTAGCTGGAGATCGGATTTATGTCTTGCATTCATTATCTATCCTCTGTGTATGCCCCCCACACAGGCAGGTGCGATGGCATTGATTCAGGTTGCAAGGCCAAACTTGGCCAACCACTGCTGTCTCTTTTCAACTTGATGGACCTCTATGTGATTAAAAAAAGCTTAACATATTTCTGCAGTTCTTGTGGGTCCCAAAGCAAAGGCCAAGTCTCAGTAGTGCATGCTAACCGTTTCAGGTACTTGTATAGCGCCGTCAATTTACACAGCGCTTTACATACATATTGTACATTCACATCAGTCCCTAACCCTCAAGGGGCGTACAATCTAAGGTCCCTAACTCACATTCATACATACACATACTAGGGACAAATTAGACAGGAGCCAATTCACCTACCAGCATGTCTTTGGAGTGTGAGAGGAAACCCACGCAGGCACAGAGAGCATGCAAACTCCAGGCAGGTCGTGCTGTGGGATTCGAACCGAATACCCTAGTACTACCAGGCGGAAGTACTAACCACTCAGCTACTGTGCTGCCCTTGTGAATTATAAATCGTGTACAGTCTTCAGATGCACTAACTAGTTTTCCACCCATGCAGGTTTTATCCAGGTCCTGGACAAAGCCCGGAGCAGCCAACATGGCAACAGTCTGTTGCGGTTCAGCCTCTTGAGGCTCAAGCAGTCGTCGGCTGTGGGCGGAGCCTGTCTAGGAGCCAAGAACATCGGGCAAGATCTGCCTCTTAACTACCAAGATAATGTGGATGTCTTCTACACCCATTCCTTCACGTAGACCGAGGAGACATGCTCTGTACTGTGGTCCTGGTCCTCTTTAAAGAGCCATGTACTCCAGCAATACACATAATGGAAGGGGTAGGTAGAGGAGAGAGATGCTATACCCGAATCTTCTACTGATGAAGATGTCCGTGCATTTTGAGACTGTCATGGTAAAATTAAACCCTTCTATGCTCGTAATAGTAGTGCCTTTATAACTCCTTCAGCTATTTCAAACACTCCTTTCCAAAGAATGTGCAACCAAGGTAGACTACACAGCCGTGTTACTGCTATGTACATTTTGACTTTTAGCCAAAATTAGGCAACTTAGCCCCATTTCTTTCTCCACCAGTCTCCCCCACCTGCAAACAGCAGCAGAAGGCAGCAACATATGACTGTCATAGAAGGATGGGGGCAAGATGAAATGACCCATTAGATCAGCCTTTTTCAACTTTTTTACTTGAGGAACCTTTGAAATAGTTTTCAGGAAACCCTTGCTAGATGTCAGCAGGAAAAAGGCCTCCAGCATTGGTGGGCTGTGGAAAAGATGCAGACTTTACAGTGGCAGTCAGAATGCCACTCTAAAAAGAACAGCTAAAAAAGATCTCCCAAGTGGTCCTGAACCTGAAACCTATACAGGCAATATCAGATGGGAGGTCATTCAGCCACAGCTCAAGAAACCCCCTAGAAGCCTCTGGAGGAACCCTACGGTTCCACAGTGACCCTGTTTTTAGAATGACTACGTTATGTTTGCTGGTCGTGCACCAGAGATCTGTTTATAAGCTGAATGGTTCCTCTATGGAAATTGGTTTTTGTAGACATTGACAAAGGAAACATTTGCCTTAAGACCTACTCTTGGTCTCAGGTGCCTCTCTGTTGCTTTTCTGGTATAATGGCAGCTCTGGGAGACTGGACTGTGGGAAAGGTAGGAATTATGAGCTTATTGAATAACTTCACCTTCAGAACATGTTACATATTGCAAACACACCTGTTTCTTCTCCCTACACCCACTGTCACCATTTGAAAATAGCACAGCTGAGCGGGGCTCCGCCCATGCGGCTGCGTCATTCATTCACAGTTTCCTGTGAATGAATGTCTACAAGTACCATCAACTGCAATGGATGACAGTACTTGTAGACATTCTCTGTGAACTATGAAGGAGCTGGTGAGCACACTGCTAGTTCATCGATTCTGCTTGCTTTCAGGTAACTGCCTGCCTGTACGGGAGGTAGGGGCAGACCGCTATCCCGAGTCTGCAGGAGCCTGAGATTGCACTCCTGATCTGCTGATCATGGGTGCAATGCTCTGCAGGCTCCTTAGAAAAAAAAAATAAATGCACTTTTTTTTTTTTACAAGCAAAAAATATGCATTTTTTTTATTATTTATTTTTTTTTAAAAGTGAACTTCTCCTTTAACTGTCAATCAGAATTTCAGAGCAGTTTTGTAAACCCAGCTCAGGCTGACTTGGCAACATTGCAATTACAACAAAACAAATGAGGCACACAGGCCTAGAGCAAACATGGCTCTTCAAAAATGCCCAAAGACCTTCATCTGTTAAAAGTACAGAATTCTTCTCATCCTTCACATTTTTGGGCTTTTTTTTTCTTAATGACTGCACTGGGGCTCCTTAAAGTCTAACTCCACCTTCTGCTTCCCTTGCTGCTACTGTGAAGCTACCTTGGCAGGACAGCCAGCTAACCAGATATTGCTGTTAAAACATTGTAGCCCCACAAACTGCAGAATGACATTTATCACTTTATACATTGGGGGTTATTAAATGAGGGACCAGTTCACACACTTGTATGACTCCTTTAAATCACACTATTTTGGTGAAAATTATTAAACAGATTTTGTAATACTTTCTTGGTTTATATAAAACTACAGAACCAATCTGAAATAAAGTACTGTTCTTTAACTGAGAGTTTTTTATTTATTTATTTTTTTTCATGCAACAATGAGGCTTTTTAGAAGAGACAAAATCGAGTCTGTTTACAGTTGATATTAACTTCACTGACAGTGAAAATTGAAATTTAACGGAACTTTGGCAGAAAAAATATTTTAGTGCAGTTGGTTACTAATAGTCGCATTCAACTAGGCCTGTTCTGTAAAGTTAACCCCTTAGCGCCGGCGCCTCCCAGCCCTTTAAGGGTTTCAGAAGCCGGGAGGTGGGGTTTAGGGTCATGTGAACGCCGTGACATGCTCGAAAGAGGAGATTGGGACCTTTCCGTGAGTACCGCACATGTGTGCTGGGAGAGCGCAGGGCGCACGCTCTCAGCACATATGTCTTTTTTTTAATAGAACGCAAGTTTCTAAACGTCCCCCTGCATCCACTGCCTGTGCACACTCCCTGGGAGTGCGTGGCACCACGATCAGTGCCCGCTGTGTTTGGAAGACACAGCGGAACATAGATCGCTGTACAGGAACTCCTGTGTGAGGTCCCGATCATGTGATCGCTGATTAGCCAATCAGCGATCACATGAATAGTAGTAAACCAGATGTTACTTCCTGACATCATTGCTTACTACGTGTGAAATCTGTGAATGATCACAGAGATCACATGGTACAGAACTATTCACAACAGCCTTGTACCATGTGACAAGCTGTGACCAATCACAGCTCGCACAGTATTTCTCAATGGCTGCAGGAATGCAGCCAAAGAGAAGGAGAAATTATTGCTTTTACAGCCTATATGGGTATAAAAGCAATCGGTGTAAAAAAAGAAAAAAAAAATCTTCACCACCCCCCACAAGTAGTACAGTGTCACTAGAGTGACAGTATGTTAAAAAAATAAATAATATAAAATGTAAAAAAAAAATAAAATTCTTGGTTATAAATTTTTTTTTTTTTTTTTAACTAAAAAGATAAATTTTGGCCAAGATTTATGAAAAAAGATTTATTTGCAATATGTTATAAGAAAAACACTTTTGTTTCTAAATTTTTGGACTTTTCCATTTATATAGCACAGAAATAAAAATCCCAGTGGTGAATAAATACCACAAAAATAAAGTTTTATCTGTCTCAAAAAATTGCTAAAAAATTCATATGGGTACAGTGTCACATGACTGCGCAACTGTCATTCAAAGTGTGATAGCGCTGAAAGCTGAAAATTGGCCTGGACAGGAAGGGGGTAAAAGTGTCCGGACTTGAAGTGGTTAAAGTGGTATAAACCTCAGATGTGAACAAAGCATATCCTTCTATACTGTGCTCTTGTCTCAATACAGAGCATTGTGTCATTTGTCTGCTGCCTCGTTCTTCTGCTATAACCATAATTCACTTCTTATGAGTTCTCCTGACACCAAGAGAAAAAAGGTAATGATAACAACACAGCCTGTGATTGACAGCATCAGCTCTGTTCCTGTGTGCTGTGTGAAGGGGGGTGCATCCTTTCCCTCCAATCAGCAATCAGAGCTCTCCTTACTGATGTAACTTCAGCTTCCCACCCCCTGCTTTCCAGAGCTGAGAGATCCTGTGTAAATTCTGCGATTTGAATGGATGTAGGGGAAAGACAGCTGTAGATTAACAGATATAGCTTGTGTAGGAAGATTTGTTTCATCTCTGTGTATCTAACCTGATCAATCACTGTTTTTGGTAGAAATGATATTTCTACATGGCAAATAATTTACTAGCAGGTGTAGTAGAGTAATAGAAACCCAACAGTCATAACATGCATGCTGCTGATTCTGTGTCATTGAATCACTCATTGAAAGGGGCGTGTTCAAAATAATAGCAGTGTGGAGTTCTATTAGTGAGGTCATTCATTCTTTGAAAAACAGATGGCAATTATTTCTCTTATTTAAGGAAGGAAGGCAGCAAATGTTGGACATGCTGGTTACAGTGCATTTCTCTCTGAAATTCTGAGGAAAATGGGTCGTTCCAGACATTGTTCAGAAGAACAGCGTACCTTGATTAAAAAGTTGATTGGAGAGGGGAAAACATATAAAGAAGTGCAGAAAATGATAGGCTGCTCAGCTAAAATGATCGCAAATGCTTTACAATGGCAACCAAAACCTGAAAGACGTGGAAGAAAGCGAAAAACTACCATTCGAATGGATAGAAGAATAGCCAAAAAGGCAAGGACTCAGCCAACAATCAGCTCCAGGAAGATGAAAGAAGGTGTGACGTTCCCTGTGAGGATTGTTACAATTAGAAGACGCCTATGTGAAGCCAAGCTATCTGCAAGAAGCCCCCGCAAAGTCCCACTGTTGGAAAAAAGACGTGTGCTGAAGAGGTTACAGTTTGCCAAAGAGCACATTGACTGGCCTAAAGAGAAATGGCGCAACATTTTGTGGACTGATGAAAGTAAGATTGTTCTTTTTGGGTCTAGTGGCCGGAGACAGTTTGTCAGACGACCCCCAAACACTGAATTCAAGCCACAGTACACTGTGAAGACCGTGAAGCATGGTGGTGCAAGCATCATGATATGGGGATGTTTCTCATACTACGGTGTTGGGCCTATTTATCGCATACCAGGGATCATGGATCAGTTTGAATACATCAGAATACTTGAAGAGGTCATGCTGCCTTATGCTGAAGAGGAAATGCCCTTGAAATGGGTGTTCCAACAAGACAACGACCCCAAACACACCAGTAAACGTGCAACATCTTGGTTCCAGACCAACAAGATGGACGTTATGGAGTGGCCAGCCCAATCCCTGGATCTTAATCCAATAGAAAACTTGTGGGGTGACATCAAAAATGCCATTTCTGAGGCAAAACCAAGAAATAGAGAAGAACTGTGGAATGTCGTCCAATCATCCTGGGCTGGAATACCTGATCACAGGGGCCAGAAGTTGGGTGACTCCATGCAACACAGATGTACAGCAGTTCTCAGAAACAGTGCGACTACAACCAAATATTCATTAAGTGATTCAAAGGAAAGCAAAATCTTCAAACATTTTTCAGTTTATATAGTGAATGTTTGAGTGTGTAAAGAAGAATACAAACACTGCGATTTTTTTTTGAACCGTCTAATATTCACTTTTCTTCAATTTTTTTTTAGAGGAACAACACAAATTTGATATATTTTTCTTCTTGTTTTGATTTGGAATAGAATGTGTCGTGTTCCCAATGCATTTGTGTGGATGGAAATAAAATCTATTAGAAGGATTTTGAGCTTTATTCACTTTTTTCAACACACTGCTATTATTTTGAACACAACTGTATACTGTATGCCATGAAGGTCAAGTTTCTCTTGAGGTGAATCTTCAATTTTGCTTGAGGTCATAAAACTGTTGGATAATGATTGAGGAATCCCATGTCCAAATTCAGGCCGTTATCACTTGTGTCAAATAGAATTATCATTCTTAGTTCAAAAGTTTTTCTTTCCTGAATGGATTTGAAATTTCCATCAAGGAACATAAAGAAGATGACTTTTGCACACCTGTGGGACACCATTTCACACAACCAGACCACACTCTGGGAGACGTCAATATTTTAGTTCTTAAAGGAAATTTCAAATCCAGTCAAGAAAGAAAAACTTTTGAACGAAGAATGATAATTCTATTTGACACAAGAGATAACGGCTTGAATTTGGACATGGGATTCCTCAATCATTATCCAACAGTTTTATGACTATCACCTCAAGCATGACTGCCTCTGTAAGTGTTGTCTCCACCCCCCTCCCCCAGACTTTGCTTTTGCTGTGTCTTATCTCTGTTCTCTTTTTTTTTCCATCCCCTACATCCCTTCTAACATTCTGCTAAACTATTGTGATCAGTACTGCTTGGACCTGAAGAGGGGAACATTCCCTGAAAGCTTGTCCTCAAAATTGTATGTTAGTGCAAATAAAAAAAGTATCACGGACAGTACTCAATTGTTTCTGTCTTGAGGTGTACTAATGTCAAAGAAAGGAGATGCAATTCAACCCATGAAAACACTTTTACTGCTCATTCCAGTGGTTGAGGGGATCTAGTACTTCACAATCAGTTAATAAATGATGCAGCTCAAACATTCTCACTCTGAATTCTTGAATGTAGGAAGAATTCGATTCTAATGACTGGACCAGACTCTGAATTATTGAATCAATGAGAGGAGCTCCTCACCCCCATGAGATGGCATTAAGTCTTGATGACTGCCAAGGTTCCGTTTGTTCTTTGAATTATCCAGGCTAAACTGATTGTGGACACTTGACTTCCATGCCAGTTTGCACAGAGGAAGTTAGAGTGGCCTGCTGAACTGCCAGGATTATTGCTGATAGATATATATATATATATATATATATATATTATTTTTTAGAGTCTATGTAAACCCAACCCAGACAATTAAAATCTTATTTGCACCCTTTCGCTGTGTTCTACCAATGGAAGCATTTTGTTATTAAGGGTAAAAATAAAAAAAGATTGATCTTAAAAATTCAGAGATGTCCTGGGCCCATACACACTTCCTCCTCATTTTTATTTTGGACTACCTTTCCTTAATTTCCTGTACTCCTTCCAGCAGAAGTGAGAGGAATTCTCTGAAATCCTCATTTAGAGGATTTAGTTGGTACTATCACAGGTATTCCCGATGGTAGATTTCTCCTATTATTGGATTTCTCCTCACTTGTAACCCTGATGACAATGGTCCCCCAGGACACATAGAAAAAAAGTAAATCACCACAGCAGAGACACAAAGCAACAAGAAAATCTGACAGGGGTTGTAATCATTTCTTACTCCAAAAAAAAAAAAAAAAAAAAAAAATTTGTCTATACTTTAAATATCCCTCAAGTCCATGAAAACCCAAAGGCTGAAGATTTCCATTTGAAACATTTCTATTAGGCCACCTTCTTAGGGGGTTCAACATCTGATATCTAGTGACTTCTTTAACATGAGATTAAAAAAATCCTCTTTTTATTTTGTCTGTGGAGCAATGTGCCCAGAAGTGACATCCATTGGCCAGATGGTTGCTAGGACTAGCTTGAAATTTGCTGTGAACGCTTGCTAAGTTTGCTTCAGCGGTGCCTCCAACTTCTTGTCTGTGGGGTCTTACAGAATTCCCTTAATAATTTCCTCAAATGAAAACTTCAGTTCCTTTGACATCCAGGAGAGCAAAGTATCTAGGTTGGTGCATTTTTCCAATGTTTTCTCTCCTGAACAAAAAAGCTTATTTTAAAGCTTGCAGGGAATTGGAGGCATATTTCTGCATCTTTTCATTTGCTCTTTCAAAGTTCTCCAAAGGTCTGATGACTAGAGAAAAATAGGAAAGGTACAACCCTTCTCTTGTATACCTTTTCTATGTGTGGGCATGCATGGAAAATTCAGCCTCTTCTAGGGTTGCATGAATGCTTTTAGCAAGCCTTCAGTCTCTTCCACTGGAAGCGTATCCTTTTAGAAATTTCCATCCCAGAATCTCCTGTTTGCCATGATTCTTGTGAAAAAGAATGCACTGTCCTGTTGTGGGTGCACTACTACAACTATCTCTACTACCCATTCAATTTTGGAGTTGCTATTCCTAATGGGAAATTTTCCTTGGAAAAACCGGAGTTAGACTTACCTGTAACTCTATTTACAGGAGTCTTCCAGGACAGCCCACGAGACGTAGACCTCCTTCCACGGGACAGGAAATACGTTACCCCACAGGGAATAAAAGGCGCTCCTCAAAGTCCAAGCCACAGAAAACCACAAGTACCAAAGGACGGACTTGAAGAACATAACACAAGATAGCAAAACATAATGCATCAGGGGGAATCTGTCTGTCCCAGAAAACACCTGGCAATAGTTACCAGTAAGTCTAACTCTGGTTTTCCCAAGTCGTCTTCCAGGACAGCCCATGAGACGATAAGCAAGAACTTACCAACCTAGTGCGGGAGCACTGCCTGGAGGATCTTTCACCCAAATGCTTACTCTTGACTGTTCAAAAGATCCACCCGGTAGTGTGTGATAAATATCGAGAAGTAGCAGCCTTGCATATCTGATCCAGGGAAGCAGCAGCTCTCTCAGCCCAGGATGTAGCTAAGGCCCTGGTAGACTGTGCATTAATGAAAGGCACTGATAGCCCTTTGGTCTGGTAGCAACAAGAAATGGCAAGCTTGATCCATCTGGCAATAGTTGGCTTAGAAGCCTGAAATCCTCGACGTTTGCCAGATAAGAGGATAAATAGAGCATCAAACCTTCTGAAATGTATGGCTACTCCCAATTAATTCAAGAAACATTTCCTTACATCCAGCTGACTAAAATTCTCATCCTTCTCATTTGAGGCAGAGGCACAAAAAGGAGGGTAGCACACTGTCTTGGGACCTATAAAAAGCTGTGGCTACTTTCGGCAAAAAACACGGGTCTGTTTTCAGAATTATCCTATCATCAAAAACAGACAAGAATGGTTCTCGAATACAGCTTGCAGCTCACTAATTCTACGAGCTGTAGCGACAGCCACCAAAAATACTGTCTTCCACTTAACAAGCTTCATGGAAGCCTCCGTCAAATACTCAAACAAACTAGACGCCAAAACCTATAAAGCTAATGAAAGGTCTCAGTAAGGGCAAGACTTTGAAGGTACGGGTCTCAGCCACTGACTTAAGGAAGCAGGAAACTGTAGGATCTCCCACGAGGGAAACTTTCAGAAATATTCCCAAGGCCACTGCTTGCACCTTTTTGATGCAGAGTGATAGGCCCTTGTCTACACCTACCTGAAAAAAATTCCAAGATTGTCTGAATGGAAGTTTCTGAATGTTTCTTCATTTCTTAAAATAGATAGCTCTAGTAACCGTCTTTCGATAGTTGACCAACGTTTGCACTACTTTATTCGAAAAAACCTTCCTATATTAACTGCTCCTCAGGTACTATGCTGAGAGGTTTAACATTTCGAAGGCTGGACACCGAACAGGCCCCTGGGACAAGAGATCCTCTCTTTATGAGAGGAATACTAGGAATTTCAGGAGGGGAACCAAGGCGTTTTGGCCAATGTGGAACTATCAGAATGCGATCCATCTTCTCCAGCTGAAATTTATTAATAGCACTGGAACCAATTTGAAGGGGGCAAAAACATAAGCTAGACTGTAAAGCCACGATTCACCAGAGCATCTATAGCTACTGCTGCATCTCCTGGCTTCATGGAAAAAAATAATCTTGGACCCTTTGTGTTTGCATGAGATTCAAACAGGTCTATTTCCAGTGTTGGCCCCACATATCCGTGAGCCTAGAGAAATTCTCTTCGGCAAGAGACCATTCTTCCTAGTGCAGCACCTGATGGCTGAGAAAATCTGTTAATACATTCTGAGAGCTCTTCAGGTGTAAGGCTGAGATTGATGCTAGATTAACTTCCACCCACATCAAGATCCTCTTCGCAATTGCCTGCAACCATGGACTTCTGGTTCCTCCCTGCTTGTTGATATAAGCCACTGACCCTTCAATTGCTCCTGACATTTTATCACTGCCTTTTCCACAGCCAAGAAAAGGCAGTGGTTTGAGGAATACCTGACCTCGTCCTTTGACCACTGGACCTGGGTCAACCTCTCTTGTATGTGTGCCCCCCAACCCCATGAGGAGGCATCTGTCATTATCCTCCAGGAAATTGGCCAGATCCATTCTAGCCCCCTGGAAAGATGAGCCTCCGTTCTCCATAACCATAGAGATTGCCTGATGCTCCATGGAAGAAGAACCCTAAGGTCCAGGGTGTCCCTTACCCCCATCCCAGGCCCTGAGCAGAAAATGCTGTAGGGGCCTTTGGTGAAAATGGGCCCAAGGAACTATAGGAAAACATGTAGTTATGAGACCTAACACTGCAGAAATCTCCCTCAGGGAAAGTAGAAGATTTGATTGCTGCCCGGTACCTCACTTTGTCTAGTTTGTCTGCGGGGAGAAACACTTTTTGAACTGTCGAATCTATGATGTACCCCAGGAATCTTATCGACTGAGATGACTCCAGATTCGATTTTCCCCGCCTGATCACCCACCCCAGTGATTGTAGAGGGTTCTGGGTAAACTCTAGATCCTTCTGTTAGCTGCTCCCTCCAAACAGCAGTTACAGATCATCTAAATAAGGTACTATCAAAAAGCCCTTTGACCTCAATGAAGCCAGAGCTTCTCCCAGGACATTGGAAAAAAGCATTGGGGAAGAAGATAGTCCGAAAGGAACTGCTCTGCACTGCAGGTGCTGAACATTCTCCCCTAACATGATGGCCATTCTCAAGTACTTTTGATAAGGATGAATGGGCACATGAAGGTATGCATCTCTCAGATCTAAAGTCGCCATAAAACATCACTGACGCAGGATAAGAGACAGAATATTGAATCCATACAAAAATGTTTGTGCTTGGTTGGTTTGGTTGCAAATCCAGGATCAACCAGAATTTGCTTGAGGGTCTTTTACCACCAAAATGTGAAAATAGAAACCCTGACCCCTTCCTTCCACCGGAAATAGGACCAACACCCCCTGATCTACCATCTCTCCTATCTGCAAGCACAATGCGCTTGCTTTTTCCCGATCCCAAGGAAGATTCGTGATCAAAAACCTTTGAGAGGGCAAAGTGTTGAAAACCAGCCTGTAACCCTGACTTATCAGAAGGAAGATGAATGGACTGGAGGTGACGGACAAAGCTGGGAGGAAGGCCTCCAATCTTCCTCCCACTGGGAGGAAGGAGTCATTGGGTCTTGGAGAAAGGTTGGAGAAGATTATACAAGATTCCTCCTTTACCCTTTTGTTACCTGACCAGTGTTTCCTTGGCCTAGCTTCTTTACCTTGGTCGGCTTGCTGTCTTTGGCCATAAAAAAGCCGCCTAAAACCCAGTGTCCTTTTCTTTTCTGGGAAGGCCTTTTTCTTATCAGCTGTGTGCTCTAACGCCTCCTGTAATTCAGGACTAAACAGGTTATCTTCCAAAAAGGGCAAGGCATATAACCACGCCTTAGAAGCAGAATCACCAGACCACGTCTTTAGCCAAAGTGATTTCCTAGCCGAATTTACCAGAGCTAACGATCTAACTGCCATTCTAACTGCTTTCACTGAAGAATCCGCCAGAAACCCTACAGCTTTAAAAAGCATAGGAAATTATTTTAAAATTTCCTCTCTATATTTACTAAGTGAGATTTCAGCTGACACAGAAGTCTAAATTTCTGGCTACACAGGTAGAAGAAAGGTCTGGTTTGAGACTATTAACTGTAGAATCTCAAGCCCTTTTAAGCTAGACATCTCCCTTCTTATCCATAGAGTCCCTAAGGACGCCCATGTCCTCGAATGCAAGGTCAGATCTTTTAGAAACCTTTGACAAAGGCGCATCCAATTTAGGCTCTATGCCAAGGATGCTCAACCCCTTCCTCAAAGGGGAATCTTCTTTTGAAGCTGTTAGAAAAGAAAGGCTTGCACCCTGGCTCCTTCCATTCCAATTCAATAGCCTCCTTCAGGGATTTATGGACAGGGAAAACCCTGCACTTTTTACCCTGAAGACCCTCATACATTAAGTCATGTCTACAGAGCTGGACCCGGTCTTCTTCTATTTCTAAAGTTTCGAAAATGGCCTTCAGTAAGTCATCTACTTCATCCAGAGAGATCTTGTATCTAGACAACCTAGCACCAGAGCCCTCTCCCTCCCCCTCCTCATCTTCTGAAAAACTCCCCTTATCCTTGCTTTCCCAAGAGGAGGAGTTCATCACCTAAGCCCTATCTAGGACCTCCCGCCTGAACTCAACAGGTGTACAGGTCTGGGCTGTGGAAGGGCCAGCTTTCCCTGAGGAAGGTGGAGGTGGGGTAGGATTTTTAACTATGTAACTATAAGAAATGAAGGGGACATTCAGCCACCAACAA
This sequence comes from Staurois parvus, assembly GCF_062004578.1. Classification (NCBI taxonomy): domain Eukaryota; kingdom Metazoa; phylum Chordata; class Amphibia; order Anura; family Ranidae; genus Staurois; species Staurois parvus. The sequence continues at coordinate 28,431 of NW_028318348.1, read as the reverse complement.
TCTTACTAGATAACACACCCTGTGCTCTAGCAGAAGGAGGAGGAAATGTGCTCTGTCAGAAAGCAGCCTATCACCCCAGGAGCTACACAGGCATACATCTGGGAGCCCTCCCTGTTTTTACTTGTGAGGAGCTGGAGCTTGCTTGCCCAGAATCAACCGCCTGAATAGCAGCTGCAGAAGGATTCATAGCCGCCAGTTTCTCCATTTCAGCCATTGCTGGAGTGAAGACCACTGCACAAGCCACCTGAACAGTCAGCCCTGCGCCCATTTTCAAATGGGGATTGGAACCAGCATCCCCGGCGCCTCGTGATGACGTCGCCAACCTTCCAGGAAATGTCACTACAACATCCAGAGCCAGCCTTGAACATAGAAGCCCCACCCCTCCCACCACAGGAGGAGGAAGGCGTGGCAGCAGTGGAACTCAGCTGCCTACACCCTCACAGAATGCAGCCTCCAAATGAGGGTAAGGCCATGGAGACCACCCTCAAACAGGGGGACAAACTGGCCGAGGGAATTTCACCACCATCCTGGCCCTGGGAAGGGCCTTGTCTCCAACCACCCCTAGAGATGAGTGCTGCAGGACTAGAAGACAGAGAATTCTGCCCCCCCCCCCCCAACAGCTTCCAGCAAGCCCTGGGGAGAGAACTTTTTCACATGGTTCCATGAAACATGTTACCCCCGTGCAGAGGAAACACTAAAAACTGAGGCTTGGGGGACCACCTTTTATTCTCTGTGGGGTAACGTGTTTCCTGTCCCATGGGAGGAGCTCTGTCTCGTGGGCTGTCTTTGAAGACTATCTGGGAAACTGCAGCTGGGCTGGGGGATTTGATTCTGTTTAAGGTGACCCCAGATATTAGGTGGGTTTGTTTCATGGAGAGGACCAACAAGCTCCTCAGAAATGGTAAGTTGTTCCCCCACCCTCTATTTTTGTGGGAAAGGAAAACCTTGTCAAAAAAGATGATCCGGCGCCGCATGGAGAGGAGGTGAGCTGTCCCTGCTCCCGCTGACCTACTCCACTACTGGATTCAAAGCCTGCTACGGCTCGGGGGCTAACCCCCCTTTCACACCCGCGGCTGAAGAGGACCCTATGGACCGCTTTGTACAGTGATCCCATGTCCGTTCCTCTTCTGTCCCTCACCTATCACAGGGGTACACAGCGGCTGCTGCAGCTAAGATGGCAACCACTCCCAGCACAAACACGGACACAGGGGACCAGACAACTACACTGCAGCTGCAGCCCTCAGCTTCCCAGCCTCCGAACCTTGCCTCCCGAGAGGGCATTGCCCATGCAGTGATGGCGCTCCTCACACAGCGGCTGTTGACAATGCTGTTTTTAAAGGGCTAGAACAGCTTCATAAAGATCTCCATGTCCAGGCCCAGCGCATTACTCTAGATAGGATAGGATAGTATTGCCTCCATTGAAGACAACTCAATGACTGTTTCTGCTGCAGTAGCCAGACTCACTATGGTTCAAACACATCTTCAAGATAAGGTAGTCATTTTGGGTGGGGGGCCCATGGAACACAGCTCACTTTGGAGAGGTGGGGAGACCCCTGTCTCAGCTCCCCATATCCCTATTATGTGTAAGTCACCCTGTGCCTGTTGATCACCCTGTGCACAAGGTGATCTGTCCTAATATTGGGGTGGGGGGTTGTTGTTTATTGCCATGTGGTTGCATCCCATTGTTCAATTGTGTTTCTTGCTTGGGTGTAAACTATTATTGGATGTAGGTGTTTGTGTATTGGCTTGGTGGGGGGTGTTTCCAGCAGTACTCCCTCCTGATGGGACTGTCTGTTGGTGTGCATCTTGTTACTAAAGGTAGATTGCCCCATCCTGTGTCATTATGCGAGGGGGGGGGGGGGTTGTTCCCTTGAATGTATATATCTTGTATCTGTGTTAAAATAGTCTATTTCCTGGTTTACTTCAAGACTGGTGTCATCTAGTCTTGTTTGGTCTGCTGTGGTGTCTGTGGTCGGTGTTCGGACGGGGAAGTGGTAGTCTAACGGAAGTACCCAAGTGCAGTCTGGGGTCGGTTCTGTTACATTGGTGGCAAGCGGTGGGATTGTGCTTCCTGGCTGTGAACATGTCCAAACCACCACCGGGATTCAAGATCAGGAAAGTAGACGTCGGTCACTCCAGTGGAGATATGGACCTAACGTCAGAGTTCCTGGGGCTGCTGCGGATCATTCTTGCAACATATCCCAGGACTGTGTCTGCGGATGAGTACCTGGAGCTCAGGCAGCAGATCCAGGTGGTGCTTTGGAGTGGAGCCCTCCAAGTTGCTGGTATGTACAAGGACAAGTGCTATCCAACCCCAGGGGAACGGGCCAGGGACCATCGGAAGTTACAGATGCCATTCCTGGGAGAGCGACCCCAGGAGCAATGGGTGACTGAGTTGGACAGGCTGGTCCAGCAGGAGATAGAGTTGGAAAACTGATATTGGGCTCTGCAATGGTACGCAGAGCAGAAATATTTAGGGGTGACAACAGAATACTCCCCGGAGGGTTATGACTTTGGTGGCCCTGGACTGCTGTGGGAGAGCCTTACAGATAATTTTGTGTTTGGTGATGGAGAACCTACCCTTGAGGACCTGCAAGAAAACAGAGAGGCTATGTTTGGTCTCACAGGTGTCTCAGAGTTTGAACCAGATCTAGAATACCTACTGATGAAAGAACAGCATCTGGAAAGGGCATACAGGCAACTGCTAAAACAGGTTCAGTAGCATGCCCAAGAATCGGCAGTGGAAATTCCAGAGACTGGGGATTTGATAGACTTCTCTGCTGAGGAAATACAACCTGGTGAGCCTCCAGGAGAAGAGCTGGCAACAGGGCCAAACATTACTGAACTCTGCCCAGCACTAGTAACATCTTCTGGGTTCCACGGACAGGGGATGGTGAACCCCTATCCCCAGACACCAGTTCCAGAGACTGGGGATCTGCTTGACTTTTCTGCTGAGGAGGAACCAGCCGGCGCGCCTCCAGCAGAAGAGCTGGCATCAGGGCATGGTGTTGTTGACTTCTGCCCACAACAATCAGCACCGCAGGAGCTACAGGAAGAGGATACAATCGGCACCTCACAACTGCAGCTTGAGCTGATGTCCGTGGATGGGACTTCGGTCTCCACTGACACAACCCCAGAAAAGGGTCTGGCATTGGGACAGGAGGATGTCAGCCTTACTTCGCTAACAGTGGGGGATGTCCATCAAGTCAAAGTGGATGAGACTTCAGTCTCCACCCGGATACCCCAGGGATGCTGGGCAGTCAGCCCAAATCCCCAACAGCATGATGGAGTCGGCCCAGCCACCTTGTCTTCTCTCCAGTGGCTGAGAGGACTTCAGGGAGGACCAGTCCGTACTTCTCCCCAGAGGCAGGTATGTTCTACGAGAGAGGCAAAGGTTGGCTGGGTGACTAATGCTTTGTGTGGGACAATTTGTTTGGGGTACTGTGTGGGTTCTGGCATTGGGGGACTTCCAGTACAGACTAACTTCGGAGTCCACCTGTCTGGGGTTTCCTCCTGCGTTCGTCTCCTGCCAAAAGGGGAGATATGTGACAGGAGTCAATTTGGGTGGGGGGCCCATGGAACACAGCTCATTTTGGAGAGGTGGGGAGACCCCTGTCTCATCTCCCCATATCCCTATTATGTGTAAGTTGCCCTGTTAGGGGTATAGGTTGATCTGTCCTAATATTGGGGTGGGGGGTTGCTGTTTAATGCCATGTGGTTGCATGCCATTGTTCTATTGTGTCTTGCTTGGGAGCAAACTATTATGGGATGTATGTGTATTGGCTTGGTGGGGGGTGTTTCCAACAGCCCTCCCTCCTGATGGGACTGTCTGCTGGTGTGTCTCTTGTTACTAAATGTAGATTGTCCCGCCCTGTGTCATTATGCAGGGAGGGGGGGTTGTCCCCTTGAATGTATATATCTTGTATCTGTGTTAAAATAAAGTGTTCTATTTCCTGGTTTACTTCAAGACTGGTGTCATCTAATCTTGTATGGTCTGCTGTGGTGTCTGTGGTCAGTGTTTGGACGGGGAAGCTGTATTATAGTGGAAGTACCCAAGCGCAGACTGGGTCGGTTCCATTACAGTAGACAATCTAGAAAACCGCTCATGGAGGAACAATCTTCACATCATAGCCCTGCCCAAAGCGTATATTCCCTCTATGCTGATTAACGTATCTTCTACATTCATTCCGGAGCAACTAGGCCTGCAGTATGCATGTGCGGTCGAAAGGACCCACCGTATCGGCCCGCCATCCGATTCTCGCCCTAAACCCAGGCCAGTGATTCTCTGCTACTTGAACTATGCTGACAGACAAGCCATCCTTCAAAACATTTGACACATACATGCTTTAGCCGTAGACGGGCACCAACTGCTTTTGTTTGCGGACTACTCAATCGAGGTTATGCACCAACGTAAGGCCTTTTCTGCGATTTTCTCCACTCTTTACCACAAGCAGGTTAAATTAACTCTGGCATATCCTGCTGTCCTCCACATCCAACCAGCCGATAGAGACAGGCTATCTTTCACGTTGCCCTCACCATCAAGGTCAAGTGGAAACCCCACGCCCTTCCACAATCAACCGAGTCCTCAAAAACCACCTTATAAACGGGTGCGATTTAGTCGGGCCAAAGACCGATATGTTACTCGCTGACTTGCCTCACAGGGATCTAAGTAATGGTTTTTCTTGTTTTTATATGTTCTCTCAGGAACTATTGAATTTCATCCTATAGTGGCTACTGAATGGTCCTTGTTTTTTCTTTTTTGCTATCTACCTCCCTTGTGGCAAATTCCCTTGCAAACCTAACCCCCTGGGCAGGTGAAGGTGTTTTCTTCCCCTTTTGTCCCTCCTCCCCCCCCTTTTTTTTTTTTCCTTCCTCCTCCCAATATATGTTGATTTCTACTACAGTAGTGGAGTATCTAGTACAGGAGCTTTGCTAGGTTGCCCTATGAGGGGGGAAAAAAATGAAGTTCCTGTTTTACTTTGTTAAAAAAGTTCAGCTTTTATTGTTCTGCCTCGTTCTCTTTCACTGTTGCATTTCCCTAAGTACTGTTTATTGTCATGCTGAACCTGAACCTGGACTCATTGGGTCGATGCCTGGCGTGGTTCTGCCTTACCGTGGGCCTTATTTTATTTCCATACTGCGACAGCCATGGCTCCATCCGATGACAGGGATCACCTGAAGGTAATCTCATGGATTGGTAAGGGGCTACACTCCCCGAACAAGCATATGCAAGTTCTACACTATTTGAAACTTTTGGGGGCATATGTGGCTCTTTTGCAGGGGACGCATATCTTCGCAAATGATCTTTCCCACCTTTCAAAACTTTGGGTGGGCCAGGTATATGGTTCACTTGCCATAGGTCATAAAGCAGGGGTAGCTATACTATTTCATAAAAATCTACTTTACACTGTTCGCTCTGTTAACTCTGATTCTGAGGGTCGCAAACTTACTGTCCATATTACTATCGCCTCTCGTGACACCACTATCTCCAATTCATATGCCCTTAATTCTCCACGGCAGAACTTTTATTAATATCTGATTCCATGGGCCTTACAAATTCTGGAATCCTACCATATTCTGGGCGGGGACTTTAATTCAGTTATGCACCGTAATATTGATCGGAACAGGGACTATTCCACACAACATCCCAGACAACAGCCCCAGCCTCCCCCTCCACTGCTTTAGCACAATCTAGTAATATGCTTAACCTTCATGACACATGGCGCCTCATACACCTGACAGATCAGGAGTATATGTTCTATTCACCCCCAGGACGCCTTTTCTCGCATTGAGTTATTTTTTTTGTTCAGTCTCTCTTTCCCTTACTACACAAAACGACTATATTTGATATGGCCATTTCCAGTCATTGCCTAATTCTGCTACAGCTGACTGGGTTGAAAGCTCCGAAATCCCCTAGCCCTTGGCGTTTCCCTACTTACCTAGCCAACAACGATGACTTCAAGACTCATCTCTATGCGGCATGGCAGGAATTTACAGATACGAATGGAGCACACAACCAATCCTAATCTATCCTGGGAAACTGGAAAGGCATTCCTCAGAGGGCGCATAATCTCCTATCGCAAGCAGTTTAAAAAACATTCCCAACTACTTTACCAACAGGCTAGCAAATCTCTTTGTCAGGCACATATCGTGCTCTCCCTCAGCCGCACTCACACGAACAAGCTGAAAACAGCAATCTGCTAAACGAACCTTTGATTATTGGGCTGAACCCCAGGAAGCAGCCAAATCAGCCTTTTCCACCCTAAAATTTTTATAGATATGGCAATAAGGCGAGGAAGCTGTTGGTACGGCTTAGTGCAGGCCCTCGTACTACCTATATTTCCGCGCTCCGGTCTCCCACGGGTAATATCCTAATGCTGTCCTCTGATATTAATGACCTTCTTACATCCTATTACAGTCCCTTGTATTCAGAGGATCTAATCGATTCTAGAGCCACTGAGGACTTTCTAGCTTCTATAAATCTGCCTAAGCTTTCTGGATCCCAGTTAAATGCCTTAAATGCTCCCATCACGTTGGATGACATTCGTGCCACTATCAAACATCTACCATCAGCTAAAGCTCCTGGACCTGAGAGTCTTAGTGCAGAATTCTATAAACGAACTTCGAAATTCATCCCAGACACCTTGTATCACGTTTACAAGGCAATGAGGGAGGATGGCCCTTATCTCCAAACTAGGTTCCAGGCACATACTGTATTGAACTCATAGTAAGAGGAAAGACCCACTGCTTCCAGGATCCTATCGACCTATCTCTATAATCAATATAGACACCAAAACACTCTCAAAAATTGTGGCGTCAAGGTTGGCCCTACTGCTCCCTAACATATTACATCCAGCTCAATCCAGGTTCATGCTGGGTCGCTTGGCAACACTTAATATTCGCAAAGTACTGTTAGCCCTGGAATATGCTAAAAAACCCACCCACAACTTGATCTGGCACTTATATCCTTAGACGCTGAAAAAGCCTTTTACAACATCAGCTTTACCTGGCTCTTCATGGTCATGAGGAAGCTTGGTATTTTGGGCCCCATTGTGGACTTTTTACGACAAATGTAGTCTTCGCCCACAGCTAGATTAGTCACAGCTGATTTTATATTCTCGGAGATTCTCTTAACCAAGGGCACCAGGCAGGGTTGCCCGCTCTCCCCCTTCTCTTTAACATCACCCTAGAACTTTTGTCCAGACTACTTAGTTTGACGTCAGAGGTTAGTGGTGTCACAATTGGTGAACACACACTCCGCTCAGCTCTCTTTGTGAACAATATATTATTGTTCTCTTCAGATGCACATAAAGATTTCCTACTACTTCAGAACCTGTTTGCGACCTTCCGTAAATGCTCCGGCCTAAGAATCAATTTTGATAAGAGTGAAGTACTTCCTCTAAATTCTACTACTTCAACACGCTGGTTCCCTTCCTCCCCATTTAGTATAGCTAAGCACTCGATTAGGTATTTGGGTATTCATATAGGCAGAGAACCATCGTCTCTCTGGTACCTTCCTCTAATCAACAAGATTGTACAGGAACTGGAAGCTTGGCCAACTCTTCCCCTTTCACTCTTTGGGAGATGTCATCTCTACAAAATGGTTTAATTTGTTAGGAATGTTTTACCAGAATACAGAGTGTTTGTAGAGAATAGAGCAATCTATGTTCAGAAGACTCATAAGGCCCTATAAACCTTCATATGGCAGCACAAAAAAAGTGTATTGCATTACAAAACCCAAGTCTCCCAAAGACTGAAGGGGTTGCAGGCCTGCAAATATTAGATTTTACAACTTGTCCTGCCTTCTTCATCAGGCTCGATTGGATGGCCGGGAAATCACGTTACTCAAATTACTTTTTGGAGGAGGTCCTGGTGTCTCCGCTACATCTCCCAGCCATTCTGCATTCTAATCTTAAGGCCTTACCTAGGCCTCTCCGATCGAATCTCCTGATCAGAGACACAGTATTGGCCTGGAGGGAAATACGGAGACTTCTTGGCCTACCACAATGGATATCCTCCTATCTGCCTATCCTTCCAGCAAGTGAGCATGCAACATTTACCCACCAGTCTCACAGAGGACTTACTAATGTTATCTCCATCTTTGATGATACTAAAATGTTCCTTTCAGCCCTTTCCAGTGCTAGCTGCTAAATATTCCTTACCGGGATTTCATATCTTTTACCACCATCAGTTGGTGACCTTCCTCCAGACGTGCTATTCCACAAACGCTCCTTTATAGACATTCTACTGCGAAAGGACCACTACTCCATCTCGGCTATCTACTCTTATCAGTCTGCAAAATACCACCTTACTCAATTTAAGCCGCAGACCCCCATCCTGTCTATGGATGAAACTCCAGACAAAATACGGTCAGGATACAGGAAAATTTCTTCACTTGTCCTCTGCGAAACATGGTGTGAAACTCAATTTAAAATTATCCACAGCGCTTACTATCCTTTCTCATGGAACCCAGCCGTCGCTGTCTGTCCAACATGTCCTTGGTGTGAATATACTCTACCTACCTCATTTCATCATCTACGGGAATATGCCCGAGTTTCTACTTTCTGAGATCCAGTTCTTCGGTACATTAATCAATTATACAATGTCTATCTCTCCAAAGATCCTATGCTCTGTCTCTTCAATTATCAAGACCCTGCGAAGTTCATACATCCTAACACTCTTCCCCAGTGGATACATATTTATTAGTAGCTCGCAGAGCCCTCGTGCAAGCCTGGATACATCCAAACCCCCCACAGCTCAAAAATGGTGATACAGGCATTAACAGTCTTATTTAATCTGGAGAAGCTTGACAACATCACTCAAAACTTCAAGTCCACACGTCGCTTTATCTCAAGATGGAAGCACTTCATGGAACATTCCTTTACTCTGGCTAAATTAGCCACTCACATGGAACCTTTCCGCTATACAGCTTGGTATCTCAAAGCTCAACTAGCCAATACTTTGGGTAAACTCCAAGTGTCCAACTCCTCTTGTAGCCCCACCCCACAGCTACCTTTTCCCCCTGTCTAACAATGGAGCCCATACTCCTCCCTAAGATTCCTAACCCACACAACACTCTTCCTCAACTATCTTTTCCAATAGAGATGTTCTTGTTTAAGCCTTCATAACCAAGCTTCCGTTCCTAGGGATTTGCTTAACTTTTGAGGTTCAGCTTATTTTGAACTGCTTTGTTGTATTTGTGTCTATTCCGACACTGTTTTTTCCCCATGACAACTCTTATACTGACTTTTGTGCTCATAGTTCTTACATGAAATGGTTTACAGAATTATTATTATACAAGATTTATATAGCACCAACAGAATTGTATGTCAAGATGTATTCTTGTACTTTGTGTATAATATTCAATAAAAAATTGTTAAAAAAAAAAAAAAAGGTACAGATGAGTGGAACAGGTAAGAAGGTAAGCTGGTGCAGCCATAATTGTTATGCCTCTGCCCCCTTCTCTCTAATCCCACTTTTCCTGGACAAGGTGGTCTACTGTCCCTATTAAAAACTAACCTGCATATCAAGAGAGCCCCTGCCAGGGCTGTGGATAAGGGGGTACCACCAGTCATCCTATATGGGACCCAGGCAGCCGGGAAAAAATTAAAGGAACACTGTGAAAATACATCATATCTCACTGGGCGAAAATATTATGCTGGATATCTATACTGGCAGGCTGAAATTTTTGATTTCATTTCAGCAACTCAAAATTGTACTCCATAATTAGCATGGCCCCCACGTGCTTGTATATATGCCTGACAACTTTGGGGCATGCTCCTACTGAGACGACGGTTGGTGTCCTAAGGCGTTTCCTCCCAGATCTGGACTAGGGCACCACTGAGCCAGAGACAGTCTGAGGTGCAACCTGGAAGCATTGGATGGGCCATAATATGATATGCCAGAGGTGTTCTATTGGACTTATGTCAGGCAAGCATGGGGGCCATTCAATGGTATCAATTCCTTCATCCTCCAAAAACTGCCTGCATACTCTCACCACATGAGGCCGGGCACGGTCATGCACCATGAGGAACCCAGGACCCACTGCACCAGTGTAGGTTCTGACAATGGGTTCAAGGATTTCACCCCGATATCTAATGGCTGTCAGGGTGCCATTGTCTAGCCTGTAGAGGTCTGTGCGTCCTTCCATGGATATGCCTCCCCAGACCATCACTGACCCACCACCAAAACGGTCATGCTGAACGATGTTACAGGCAGCAGAACGTTCTCCATGGCTTCTCCAGACCCTTTCATGTCTGTCACATGTGCTCAGGGAACCTGCTCCTATCTGTGAAAAGCACAGGGCGTCAGTGGCCAATTCTGGTGTTCAATGAGAAATGCCAATCCACCTCTATGGTGCCGGGCAGTGAGCACAAGGCCCACTAGAGAACATTGGGCCCTCAGGCCATCCTCAAAGTCTATTTCTGATTGTTTGGTCAGAGACATTCACACCAGTGGCCTGCTGGAGGTCAGTTTGTAGGGCTCTGGCAGTGCTCATCCTGTTCCTCCTTGCAAAAAGGAGCAGATACCGGTCCTGCTGATGGGTTAAGGACCTTCTACTGCCCTGTCCAGCTCTCCTAGAGTAACTGCCTGTCTCCTGGAATCTCCTCCATGCTCTTGAGACTGTGCTAGGAAACACAGCAAACCTTCTGGTAATGGTACGTATTGATGTGCCATCCTGGAGGAGTTGGACTTCCTGTGCAACCTCTGTAGGGTCCAGGTATGGCCTCATGACACCCAGTAGTGACAATGATCCTAGCCAAATGCAAAACTAGCGAAAAACAGCCAGAAAAGATGAGAAGGGAAAAAATGTCAGTGGCCTCCACCTGTAAAACCATTCCTGTTTTGGGGGTCGTCTCATTGTTACCCATCTAGTGCACCTATTGTTAATTTCATTAACACCAAAGCAGCTGAAACTGCTCAACAACCCCCTCTGCTACTTACCTGACCAGATCAATATCCCAAGAGTTTTATTGACTTGATGCTACGTTCCTTTAATAAAATGGAAGTGCACACAAATACACTGCTCAAAAAAATTAATCTGGTCTTAAGTGGGCAAATTAGAAATTTCAGTGATAAATGTGAGCAATTTGCCTTTTTCTGCATGTTACTTCAAAATGTATTGTGTAAAAAAAACAATTCTAGAATGGTTTACGCTTGCATCAGCTATAAAGAATATCTGTAACCATACTTGGTTCTTGCTTGATGCGAGCATCTTTGCTCCTGTTATAGCCTACAGCTGTGCCTGGCACATTGACAACTGCAGGGACTAGCACATATTGCAAACACTGGTAAATCCCAGGTAGGCCGTAGCTGGCAACATCTTTACCTAGACATCTGTACTCACACCATAAAGCCGGGATATATTAGGCAGGAAGTTAACATGTTGTCCCTAAAGTTGATTTGTTGAAAGTAGCGTAGGCCTGGTGACTTTGACAAGGGCCCGTGCATGCACGGGAGTTCAGTCAGATTCAACATTGCCGAATTTGTACCATGAGCCACACGTTAACGGGCAGACAGGCAGGCAAGTGACTTTAATGCAGAAGAGAAAAAGCATGTCTCTTCTGCATTAAAATTCCTGCCTGTTCATCTTTTTTTTTTTTTTAAACTACAGTTCTACTTTAAAAGGGGGTTCACAGAACCCATTCAGGTATGAAACAATCACACGCAGGGACTGGGTACAGTAAGATGGCACTGCTGCCCTCAACCGGAATGACATTACCACGCTCCCATCCTACGTTTTATATTTTTTTCCCGCGGAGTTGATTTTTCTTATTGAGTTTATCAAATTGCTTCACATATAAAAGGTCAACTTTAAGGAGCTTTGCCAGGTGTTTACTTATCTATTCATTGTCCCCTTTTCATTTGATTTTGTATTTTTGTTTTCCATTTAGTTGATCACATGGATTATTTATAAAGCAATTTGATATCTTTGGGAGCAGCGCAACAGTTTTACTGTATTATAGAAATCACATACCGCCTGTAATCAGTAGGTGGAATAGTGCCCAATCATTGGTATTGGTGGGAAGAATGGTGTCCCATCACTGGGTCTTAGTTGGAGAAATAGTGCCTAATTGTTTATATCAGTGTGAGGAATTATGTCCAATTGCTGGTGTCAGTTGGAGGAATAGTGATCAAATGCTGCTGGCAGTAGAATAAATAGTGACCAATTGCTGGTGTCAGTGGGAAGAATAGTGTCCAATTGCTGGTGGTAGTGGAAGTGTCCAATGGCTGGTGTTAGTGGGAGGAACAGTGCCCCATCATTGGTTTTAGCAAGAGGGATGGTTCCCCAGTGTTGGTAGAAGTGGAAGTAATGGTGCCTCTTTGTTGGTGTCAGTGGGAGGAAGAGTGCCTCAAGGGCCAGATAAAAGGCAAGCAAAAGGGTCGCATTTAGGCCATGGGCCAAAGTTTCAAGACCACTGCACTATAGGAATCCCAATCCATGAAAGCTCCACATCTCAACTTAAATGATCTACTATTGACGGATTGGTGCCAGATACCACTGTACACCTTCTGAGGTCTAGGGGAGTCCATAGCACCATGGTTCAGGGCAAAAGGGGACCCTTCTCAATATTAGGTGAGTGGTCATAATGTTAGGGCTGATTGATAAATATATACACTATATTGCCAAAAGTATTGGGCCAGCCCTCCATATCATTGGATTCAGGTGTTCCAATCTCCTCCATGGCCACAGGTGTATAAAATCAAGCCCCTAGGCATGCAGACTGCTTCTACAAACATTTGTGAAAGAGTAGCTCGCTCGCAGGAGCTCAGTGACTCCAGGCGTGGTCCTCTGATAGGTTGTCACCTGTGCAATAAGTCCATCCGTGATAATTCATGGCCACTAAATATTCCACGGTCAACTGTCAGTGGTATTATAACAAAGTGAAGGCAACAGAGAACAGCAACCCAGCCACCAAGTGGTAGGCCAAGTAAAATGACAGAGCGGGGTCAGCGCATGCTGACGCACACAGTGAACAGAAGTCACCAAATGTCTGCAGAGTCATTAGCTAAAGACCTCTAAACTTCATGTGGCCTTCAGATTAGCACAACAGTGCGTAGAGAGCTTCATGGAATGGGTTTCCATGGCCGAGCAGCTGCATCCAAGCCTTACATCACCAAGTGCAATGCAAAGTGTCAGATGCAGTAATGTAAAGCATGTCGCCATTGGACTCTAGAGCAGTAGAGACGTGTTCTCTGGCGTGACCAATCACGCTTCTCTGTCTGCAATCCGATGGATGGGTCTGGCTTTGGCGGTTGCCAGGAGAACAGTACTTGCCTGACTGCATTGTGCCAAGTGTAAAGTTTGGTGGAGGGGGAATTATGGTGTGGGGTTGTTTTTCAGGGGTTGTGATTAGCCCCCTAGTTCCAGTGAAGGGAACTCTTAAGGCATCAGCAAACCGAGACATTTTGGACAATTTCATGCTCCGGACTTTGTGGGAAGAGTTTGAGGATGGCCCCTTCCTGTTCTAACAAGACTGCGCACTAGTACACAAAGCAAGGTCCATAACGAAATGGATGAGCGAGTTTGGGGTGGAGGAACTTGACTGGCCTGCACAAAGTCCTGACCTCAACCCCACAGAACACCTTTGGGATGAATTGGAGCGGAGACTGTGAGCCAGGCCTTCTAATCCAACATCAGTGCCTGACCTCACAAATGTGCTTCTGGAAGAATGGTCCAACCTTCCCATAGACACCCTCCTAAACCTTGTGGACGGCCTTCCCAGAAGAGTTGAAGCTGTTATAGCTGCAAAGGGCGGGCCAACCCAAAATTGAAACCTACAGACTAAGACTGGGGGGCCATTACAGTTCATGTAAAAGAGGGGGGGTGTGTGTGTCTGTGTCTGTGTGTGTACGTGTGTACGTGTGTACGTGTGTACGTGTGTACGTGTGTACGTGTGTACTGTATAATCAGAAAGGCCATGAGGTGTAATATGGTATTTTCCTTGTTACTGAAGTCCTACTTTAAATCCTTTGAGACAAGAAAGCAGCTATATGTTCACAAACCAGATGCTGCTGAACTATATGATGAGATCTCTAAAGCAGGAGGTTCACAGAACACCAGATAATGTGGTCTATTGTAAACATCCAGTATTTTGTAGAAATCAGATGTCACTCTCTCTATAGACAAAGGAGAATTATTTGTGGGCCTTCCACTCTCCTTGCTGGCAGTGTAATGAGGAGTAAATCTCACGTGGCACTCACGCCCTGCTCCGGCAGAGAGGCAAGGACCGGCCAAACTCCACAGATCACAGACCTAATGTCAGCCAAACAATGATGAAATCTCTCTTCCCCGTGGTGACATTACTAGTGAGGGAGGGTGAGTTGTGCTGGGAGAATGACAATGTCTGATCACAAAAGAACACATCTGAATTTTAAATGATACGACTGGTGCTGCGTGATGGCGCAGCTCGTTATACCCAGAAATGCTGGGAAACCATCCAGTTTGGCAGCCTATATAGTACTTGGATGAGAGCCGCTGCTGAGATGGGTAACAGCTGTCATGTCAGGTTCTGTTTAATAAAATGATTAAACCAGAGATAAAAAGGTCAGTTTATAAATTTCCAGTAAAAACTGTTTTTTTATCGCATCCGTTCTAGAGTTCTGACAACAGAAAAAGGGACTGGTGCTGAGGTCTTGTTCACATTAGCGTCATATAGTATAGGAACAGTGAGTACAGCAAGTCTGTGCAAAGCATTTAGGAAGCTTCGAGCAGCGTAGTTGAAGGATTAAAGGTCAAGTCCACCCTTTGCAAAAATAAATGCCCATATATATTTGCAGAAAAACAAATGTGTGCATTTATTATGTATGTATTTATTAGGCTGCAAAGCAACCACAGTGGATTGACGGTGCAGTGGCAGGCTCCTACAGACTCTTCCTGCATCTACCTGTCACTACTGTAATATTGACTCTTAGCTACTGGGCTTGAGGGAGTGTGAATGGACTACCAGTGCAGTGATCAAGCTGGCGGCAGACAATTCCTAGTTCATTCATTCACAGAGATCTGTGAATGAATGATGTGGCAGTGTGAGCAGAGCCATGCCGATCTGTGCCCATTTCAAATGTGACAGCTGCTGCAGGGGAGAAGGAGCCTGGCACAATGTCAAACTGGAGCCTGTTTTGGGGGTTGGCAGAGTCTTGGAACCATGTTACAGGTCATATCCTAAATATGAGTTTAATATGTCCTCCATTTTAAAGTAAATATTTAAAGAAAAACATGCTTTTTTTTTCTTTTATCTTTTCTCTCTCTTTTTCTTGGAAGCCAGATCTCCCATGACGAATGATGCCATGTTTCAGCTCCAGGAGGAGGAGGAGGTTAAACACAGATCATACTGGCTGTCATTGTACACAAGCTACTGGCAGATTTGCATTTAACATCCCAATATTGGAGGTCACATTTTCTTGAAAGGCTTCTATAAAGCTGCTTAAAATTTCTAGAACTTTTCACATTTGCTATACACACCACACTTAAAGCTGAAGCACGCATGAACAAACATACGCCTTCACCACTTCCATAATCAGACACTTTCACCCCCTTCCTGCCCAGGACAATTTTCAGGTTTCAGCGCTCTCACACTTTGAATGACAATTGCGCGGTCATGCAACATTGTACCCAAACTAAAATTTTAGCATTTTCTTCACAGAACTAGAGCTTTCTTTTGGTGGTATTTAATCACTACTGGGGTTTTTTTATTTTTTGCTAAATGAACAATAAGACCAAAAATTTGGAAAAATAACCCACGTTTCTTTGTTTCTGTTATAAAAGTTTGCAAATAAATAATTGTTCTTCATAAAATTTAGGCCGAGATGTATTCTGCTACATGTCTTTAGTGAAAATAACCCAAATTAGGATATATTTTTTAGGCTGTAGGAAAGTTATAGAGTTCAGGATTGATCAATATTCAGATATATCCCATAGTTTGTGAAGTACTGACGGCCAATCTAATTTCTTGAGGTCCAAGAATGTCAGGACAGTACAGATATCCCCCAAATGACCACTTTTTGCGAAGTAGACAGTCCGACGTACTTCATAAGAGGCATGGCAAATTTTTTGACGTGTTTGTCATAATTTTTCAGAAAATGAAGAAATGAAAAAATATTAACAATTTTTTTTTTTTTTTACATACTGTCACCAGTGCAGTACAGCATCACTGGCATGGCGGTGATCAGGGGCAATGATTGGTGACAATAAATTGAAAAATTAATTTTTTTGTACTAACATCTTTAAGATTTTTTTTTCATTTTGCATTATGACCAAAGTAGTATAATGTTACTATAGTAACATTGTACTACGTTGGGGAAGTAATCGGGTTTTTTTATTTTTTATTTATTTTTATTTTTTTTACACAATTTGCTTATAGCAAAGAACTACTTTGCTATAAGCAAGCATTTACCTGAATGAAATCTATTGATTCAGGGTTTTTTTTGTGATTATCTACGATTTGGCCATAGCTAATCACATGACAACTGGGCTGTGATTGGCCCAGCTTGTGCACGTGATCGCTGTGACCATTCACAGCTAGACACTTATATAGAATGGATGGCATGAAAGGAAGCCATCCATTGTATACAACTGTCATGTGACCTGCTGTGATTCATCACAGCAGGTCACATGGTACTGGCAACAGGGCCGGTACACGGATCTGTCATCGGCCGTGTCCGAGGTACATGGCCGGTGACAGATCTTGCCACAGCGTGGCCCTGCGGGCATGCGCATTGTGCGTTCTGGAAAGGACGTCATATGGCGTCCACCCCGAGACACAAGCTATTCGCCCGGCTGCCATCTGGCTATAGGCCAGGCGGCAACTGGTTAAAGTGGTTGTACAGGCTGATTTTTTTTTTTTTTTTTCTCCTTTTAACCTTCAAACATTCAAAACATGCAACAAGTGACAAGAGCTTAGGGAAAACCCTTTTCTGCTCCAGGATGACTGCATACAGACATGGCATGATGAATCTGGAGTGGAGGCACTCAATTGGCCTGCACAAAGTCCGACAGCACACCTTGGGGATGAATTACAATGCCAATTCTGGGACAGGTCTTCTCATCTAACCTCACAAATGCTCTTTTGGCTGGTTGCACACATTTCCACAGGCACATTACAAAAGGCTGTAGAAAGTCTTCCTAGAAGAGATTACAAGGCTCCATACACACAGAGCGTTTTATTAACACAGGTAATGGTAGCTGTATAAAAGGGACATTAAAGTTTGGGTTTTTTTTAGCATTTAGCCACATTTTTTCACATTTGATTTGTATTTTTTTTTTTTTTGGTTACAAAAAAAAAAAAAAAAGTCAAAAACCGCTTGTTTGCCACAATTTACCACATTGTTCGAGCGTTTTTACAGCTAGAAACCCACTAATTCCAGGTTTTTTTTTTCCCTGCCAAAAAAACATTGATTACAGTCTGCATGCGCATGGACACATAGGATAACATGCTGGGGAGAAGAAAAAAAAAATTCAAAAAGGCAAAGAGCAGCTGTAAAAACGTCCAGTTTGCATGAGGACTTAAAGTCATAAAAGAAGCCAACCTCATTAAAAGAAGTAAACCGTATTTTGTATAACAAAATGCTGACTGGTAGGCTTTTTACAACAGGAAAGTATGTATGTAACTTCGGTCATAAAAGCTTCACAGTGTATAGCAGCCATTCTCAACTGGGGCTCCTTCAGATGTTTCAGTAGAAATGTTAAATTCTCCTGCGTATGAGTGTGGCAGATCGGGGACCATTCTTCTATGTATGAGAGGGTAAACCAACAGATAAGTGAAGGCCTGCTGCTCTCTCAAACAACTGAGCTGGTCTAGATAACTGTAAAAAGAGCACATCGGCCTAGTGCATTATCCCAAGGAAAGTTTATTAAAATGATAAAATTCTACTCAAACAAGTAAAACATTGCATATCAAGTTACAGCCTTTTGGTACAATAATAAGGCCCAGCAGATCCTCAGACCCCACATCAGTCCTATCCAGGAACCAAAAATGGCTTAAGCGATTTGAGGGCAACCCTCATCCTCAAAGCTATCCCTCAATTTCCTTTGGATAATACACTAGGCCAGGGGTGGGCAACTGTGGCCCTTCAGCTGTTGGTGAACTACGAGTCCCATCATGCCTCTGCCTTTGGGAGTCATGTAACTGTCAGTTTTGCAATGCCTCATGGGACTTTTAGTTCTACAACAGCTGGAGGTCCACGGTTGCCATCCCCTGCACTAGGCCGATGTGCTTTCTATTGGTCCTCCAGAGATTGCTAGGGGATTCCTTGTCCTGTGACTGAATAGCCTTGAATTTTTAAGTTCCAGGACCAATGGCCCTTGGTACAGCCCGATACAGAAAGCTAAAAAGATAATTGGTGTAAGGCAAGGGTGGCATTCTGATAATTTCTACAAAGCTTGCATTTTTTCTATACTTACCACCAATGTAAGGGGCATGGTTCTCCCCCATAGACTCCTGCTCAATTGGTTTTTGTAAGAATACAATCTCAGCATGATCATGTGGCAGGATAAAGTAACTCCCGTGTACAATCAAGAGGGCAGAAGATTCTGAACGTGGAAGACGTGAAGATGGAAGTGCTGCACTGAAGGGTATTGGTTTGCTAGGCATGGGCCCCTGATGCGACTTGTACATTATAGTAAAAAAAACTCCTTGGGTCACTTTTTCCTGGTGGTTTACTTCTGCTTTAAATGCATAGTGTTAGAATGGAATATCCAACAAGCTCATAAAGGTGCAATTGTCAGGTGTCAACTGCACTTTATGGTCAAATGCTTGTGAAGTGATGGCAGCAGGTTCCTGGACTCTCTAATCAAATATTGGCAATAAGCACATCTAACAATCCACTGACTAGATCAGTAGAACAGGCAGGAATTAGCATTAATCAAAAGTCAACAATGAAGGCCTCTCCTGTCAGATTTACTTAAGAGCTTAACTCTAGGCAAACAAATACAGCGATATACATATCCATTTTACCTGAAGAAGGGTTTTAAATTTCTGCCCAACCACTGCTATGACTTAAGCCTAGTACACGATCAGAAAATCGATCGTGCGATAATCTGATCATTAATACACAGCTTTTGTCAAAAATGATTTGAAGGGACAAGCACCAAAGTTTCTCTCATACGAAACCAGATCATACCATTTTCATTTAAGCAGTACAGCTTGCATCTGAAAATACAATATATCACTTCCAAATTTTTAAGTGTTCTTGTATGGCAAGACCACTTACTGTTATCTCACATATATATTATTATAGCCAAATTTACCACCCTAACGCCTCCCACAGTTTTTACACTACATAGACAGTAATATACCGAAACGTGCGGATTGTTCCCGATTGGTGCGCCATTACTTTGTGGAACGTTTCACCGACTGGTTCACGAAATATCAGCGTTTTTGTGGTGAAATTGGTCCCATAGGAATGAATGGCGGAATGGTCAAAACTAGAGTGGGAGCTGACAAAAGCTAGAGAGTGAGCTGAAAAATCAGGACATGATTTCTAAACTGCCATCACTCCCTCATTTTCAAGCCCACCTACACAAATCTTATATCAAAACGTTCAGCTATCCCTGCTGCCACTAAAAATGTCCACGGCTAAGCCATAGTCCTGATAGTTTTCACAATATGACCATTTGTTTGCAACTCACGCCGCCCATTGACATTCATTGAAACTCTACTCTAGCCACCTCAAATTTGAAGGGCAATTTCTAAATTGCGACTGTGCCTTCATTTTTAATATTTCAGAGACATACTATGCATCAAAATGTAGGTCTGGGTCTTGTGATTCTCACAATATAAAGCTCTTCGGTGTAGAATTTATCATTTTTAAAAACTACAACCATTTGAAGATGGCAACCGCCAGTGAAGTGAGCAAGTTGGAGCAGTTTGTTTTTAACCGCTCTTCTCTGCCCTTGCTGTAGAGCGAGTTGCCATAGGAACTCAGGTGTGTGAGCAGGCAGCAGAGTGACAAGCCACTCCACCCAGTTGGTGGAGGCAAGAACAGTTCCAAAATTTCCCCAGAAATTGTAGCTTTTCTAGTTCTCATACAATAATTTCACACCTTTAGTAACCTCTATTTTCGATATGAGGCTAGTATGCAAAAACAAACAAAAAAAAAAAACCCAGACATTCATCCATCCGATATTCTCAGTGTGTACCAGACTTTATACAGCTCACACAGAACAGCCCTATATGGAAGGCTTGATTTTTCTCCCCGGAGGTCAAGTGTAAAAAAGAATTACATAAATAAATAACTCGGTTAGGTCTCGTCTTTCCCTTTCCCAGTCTGTGACTGAAGGGTAAGAAGCACACTAATGAGCACATCCTGCTCCTCTCTGCATGCTTCTATTAGCACATGAGCACTGTGTCTCACCTGACTGGTCCCTTGTTACAAATCTCTCTCCTAATCTGAACTCTTCTGCACAGGGCCTGCAAGAAGGTAATAACAGCTCTTATTAAAGTGAATGTATAGCCAAACATTTAAAAAAAAAATGTTTTTTTTTAAAGAGTAACTCCACATTTGTTAAGAAAAAAAGCATTTCCCTCTGAGTGATCTATGTACATTGCAAGGATTTTAAACTGTTATACCTTCCTACCTTTTATTATTCTGAAGAAGATCGCTGTCTGATAATTATGAAAACAATCCCACTAGATTCATTTTACACATGGACACAGAGAAACAAACAGCTGCTGCACTTGCAGGGCTCTGATGACTACAACAGCAGGGTCTGCATCCCTTTAGACATGATTTAACTTTCAGAGTATCTCCCCAAAAATGAAACTTTTCTTGCAAGGGATGGGGGGGTGAGTGCATACTTCTGGGGAAAGAAAAAAAAAAAAAAAAAAAAAAAAAGAAGAAGAGCGCCACTCACAAGCAGGAAATTATATTTTTGGGAATGTTCTGTACAGCATCTGTGTACAGAACGCCTCTACGTAGCAAATTACAGCACATTGAAAAGGAAAGGTAAATTCTAATCACATTCAATTACAATATGAATAGGGTTGCAGCTGTAAATGAATATATATACACACACACACACACACACACACACACACACATATACATACACACAATTTTATTTTTATTTTTTCCCCCACAAAAGTGATGTTACACTTTAAATTTTGGATAGAGTAAAGCAAGGTCACAACTCTGGCAGGTAATGTCTTTTCAGTGGGGTAAATTTCCTTTCACTTTGTCTCACAAATAAAGTTAGAAAAAAAAAAAAGTTAGCACCTCTAACCACACAAACCATTAGACCCCGACCGCTTCAACCTTGGCAGACTGACCATACCAAAAATATCAAACAACGCAGTCGTGCACTGGAGCGACTGGCGCAAAACCAGATCCCAACAAGTGTTCACCCAATATAAATCTGCCTTCCTCACCTACACTTCCTCCCTCCACGCTGCCAAGCAATCTCTCTCTCTCATCGCCCACGAGATTGCCAACCACTTCAAAAACAAGATAGACGCAATTCGTAGGGACATCGCCACTGCTCAGACTTCCACCCCACACATGAAAACCCCCTCAACACCCCTCTCCTTCGACCTTGCTACCACTGAAGAGGTCACTAAGGTCTTCTCTGAAGCCCGCCTCACCACCTGCCCCCTTGACCCTGTCCCCTCACAACTCCTACGCTCACCCTCCTCCTCCATCCTACACTGCCTCATATCTTTAATCTCTCCCTCTCTACTGGCACATTCCCCTCCCCTCTGAAGCACACGCACATCACTCCCATACTTAAAAAACCCTGCCTGGATCCCACCGACCTGAACAACCTTAGACCCATCTCCTTGCTGCCATTTACATCCAAACTCCTTGAGCACTTAGTCTATAATCGCCTGAGTTTCCACCTCACTGACAACAACCTCCTTGATCCCCTACAGTCTGGCTTCCGTCCCCTACACTCCACCGAAACTGCCTTACTCAAACTCACCAACGACCTGCTAACCGCCAAAGCTAATGGCCACTAATCAGTGCTCCTACTCCTTGACCTCTCCGTGGCTTTCGACACGGTTGACCACCCCCTCCTCCTCAAAAAACGACACTCTTGGCCTCAGACTCTGCTCTCTCCTGGCTCTCTTCCTATCTATCACAGTGCTCCTTCAGCGTTACCTATAATGCTGCCACCTCCCCCTCTGTCGGGGTCCCTCAAGGTTCTATCCTCGGGCCCCTTCTATTCCCCATCTACACCTCCTCCCTTGGCCAACTGATAGGCTCACGGCTTCAACTACCATCTCTAGACCGATGACACGCAAATCTCTCTACCCCTCACCTCACCCCTTCAGTCTCCGCCCAAATCACTAGCCTACTGAACGACATATCGGATTGGATGTCACTCCACTTCCTCAAATTAAACCTTTCCAAAACCGAGCTGCCAGTTTTCCCCCCAGCCCACACCCCCCCCCCCCCCCCCCCGACTTCTCCATCACAACCAACAATGACACTATCAGTCCCACCCCACAAGCCAGAGTACTAGGTGTCATCCTAGACTCCAATTTGTCTTTCCAGAGCCAACTCCAATCACTGACAAAACTCATGTAGACTCCACCTCCGCAATATCTCCAAAATATGTCCGTTCCTAATCCTGGAACCTACTAAGCAACTCATTCACTCCCTTATCATATCAAGACTTGACTACTGTAACTCCCTCCTCACCGGCTTACCAAACCGCAGGCTATCCCCTCTTCAGTCTATCCTGAATACTGCGGCCAGTCTCATCCACCTTACTAACCGCTCCGTATCTGCCACCCCCCCCTGCCAATCCCTCCACTGGCTTCCGATTACCCAACAGATAAAATTCAAAATGTTAACATTGACGTACAAAGCTGTTCATAACACTGCCTCAAACTA
Organism: Staurois parvus; assembly: GCF_062004578.1. Classification (NCBI taxonomy): domain Eukaryota; kingdom Metazoa; phylum Chordata; class Amphibia; order Anura; family Ranidae; genus Staurois; species Staurois parvus. Next base: position 5,598 of record NW_028318348.1, on the reverse strand, counting down.
CATCACCGACCTGATATCCAAATACCACCCAAAACGTACTCTCCGCTCCTCACAAGACCTCCTACTCTCTAGTTCCCTGGTCTCCTCCTCCCATGCTCATCTTCAGGACTTCTCCAGGGCTTCCCCCATCCTCTGGAACTCCCTACCCCAATCCAGACTATCACCTACTCTCCTCTCCTTTAGGCGCACCCTAAAAACCCATCTCTTCAGGGAAGCCTACCCCGCCCTCAGCTAATTGCCGATCTCCTCCACTCTTCCTACCACTCCATCCCCCACAGCTATTTCCTCCAGTACCACTATTCCCTCCCTCCTAGATTGTAAGCTCCAAGGAGCAGGGCCCTTGAACCCCTCGTGTATCGAATTGTATTGTTACTGTATTGTCTCGTGAACGGTCTCCCATTGTAATGTACAGCGCTGAGTGAACTGTTGGCGCTATATAATGTAGAAGAAGAAGAAAAATCTCCTAAAGTCAAGGGAATTCTTTTTAGGGCTCATTCTCACTAGCTTTGGTCTGAGCCATTCTACTTCAAAATGGTTCAATCCCAGAACATTTGACAGGGAGTGAGGAGTTTTAATCATTTTTTTCAGGACCTTCATTGACCCCTCAAACACAGTTACAGGGTGCTTGCAGAGAAGCCCCATTCACTTGAGTCACATTTGGCAGGTACTAGGCCAGCTGAAAGCAGAAGGGGGTTATAATAATACTTGCCGTGGCCAGGGAGAAAAGTAGAACAGCCACAAACTGATAATTCCTGCCACGGAGCAAAGCATCACAGCTGTGGAATGCATACATCCCACTGCATGTGGTTTTACTGCCTACCAACCGCTAGTGTGAACAAGCCCTTAGTCAGTTGTCCTCATTGGAAGATTGCCTCTTCCGGAGACAACTCAAAAATTTGGTATTTCCTCTCCATTACTTTAACAATCATGGTATAAGTAAAGTAGTGAGTCTCTCAATATGGAGACAGACCACCTACTATATACCCCCAAAAAATTGCCTAGACACTACTTAGGGTATGAGGCTGCATTCACACCTGAACATTTTGTAGCTTGAAGTTACAAAAACACTCAAACTTTAAAAATTGTTCTCTATGGTGCATGTTCACACCTGAGTACACAAACAGCATGAACAAGCACCATAGGGAACAATAGACTTTGTAAGTTTGAACATTTTGTAGCTTCAAGCTATAAAATGCACAAGTGTGAATGCAGGCAAAAAAAAGGGTACAGCCCCATAGCTTGCACATTTAAATACAAGTCATCAATGGCAGCTTCTACCTTTGGATGCTGAAAAGGTTCTTTTAATAACCAGCTTTATTCTTTATACTGACGATGGTTCTTAATCAGGTCAAGCCTTACAGAGCTGCATTCAAAGAGAGAAGATTATCGAATGCGCAATCACAATGAAGCACTACAAGCGAGAAGCAAAGCCTGCATAGGTAGTGAGCAAAATCCTTGCCCCCCCATTACATACAGTATATTCCTTTACAAATAAGACCACTGTAACAAGGTTTTCTAAAAAAACAATTATTTCCAAAAGAGAGCTCAGACAGTAACACTTACCTCCTCTCCTGAAGAGATCTCTTTCTGCCACTAAATGTCCTCAGTCTCGTGGGTTGAATGACGCTGTACGTCACTGATCCCAAAAGAGTGAACTTCTGGTGAGTGTAGGCTGTCATGGACCAAGTGCTTAAAGCGAGAGATAAACATCTACTATCAAGCATCCTCTTGCTAGCTACATTTTCAGATGGCCAAAAGGGGTTAAGAAGGGGGTGTCTAATACAACCTCATGGTTAGCCTACTAGAGCACATAGGAAGATAGAACGAAGTGCTAAATGTGCTTTGCTCATTTGTGGACATCTCTGAGTCACTATACCTCTATGAGCATGTCAGACATTTCATTACAAAAAAAAACAAAACAAAAACAACCAAAGAGGATCGCTATGGAGGTATGACCCTCTCTCTAAGTAAAAGCCTCCATTCAGGGAGAAAAATTTCCACAAGATTCTGCACTGTGGGAATTTATGCCCATTCAGCAAAAAAAAGCATTTGTGAGGTCAGGTACGATGTTTGACAAGAAGACCGGGCATTCATTTGACATTCCAGTTAATCCCAAAAGGTGTCCAGTAGAGCCGAGATCAAGGCTCCATTCAAATTACTCCACACCAATCCCATCAAACCATGTCTTTAAGGAGCTGGGTTCCTCAGAAGGACACAGGATGAAGTATTCAGGTACATTTGGGTTATGCTGCTGCCTTCGTGAGACTGAACACTGGCAAACAAAAGTTGTACAGGAGAGCCTAGTATAATCCCTCCCACTCCTATCGTACCTCAGTTTTGTAGCAAAACAATAGTAAGAGGATCATAAGAAAAAAAGAGGAGAGGAACCTGGGACCCTTAATGTACTTTAAGAAAGCATTTTATGGTAGGCCAAAAATCCTATTAATAATCATACATTAAAAGCAACACAAGATGGAGTATTCAGGTAGACTAGGGTGTCTAAATGCAGGGGTTAGGGCTAAGTTAGCAACACAGCATATAAAAAGTTAAAATGCAAAACAAAATCCAAACAGGGTAACAGAAGGGCTCAACAGAGCCACCTCAAGAACCTTACAATCAAATCCAGCAGCAGTTGAGGCCTGAACATCCACCTGGTAAAACCCAAAACAGTGTAAACACAAGACCAGGTGGCCACTTCACAAATATGGGAAAGATCCTGGATGCTGAAAAGCCCTTAATCCCCAAATTATCTGGTGGAGTACACCACGACAGGGAAAGGTGGAACCTTGTCTAAGTATGTATGTTTGAATGATGAGCTGTTAAATCTACCAGGAGATAGTGGAACAAGAAGCAGGGACTTTCAGAAATAACAGATCATCCAAGGAGAGCTGTAGCTGAGACAGAAACAGCGTATACCACATCCAGACAATGGACTCTTTAGAGTGATCTGGAACATGACCAATAGAAATGAAAAAACACGTCCTAGTTAAGGTGAAAGGAACAAGGGCCCTTTGGGAAGAAAGGAGGTCTTGAACATCAATATGGCCTGTGTCTGCATGAGACAAGAATAAGCTTGTTATAGATTAAGTACACCAACTCAAAAACCTGGGAAATGCAACCTGGCAAGCTTGAATAGGCAAAAGGAATATCCCCGGTTGGTTCAAAGGGCAGTTTCTGAAGAACCATCAGAACCAGATTGAGATCCCACTGGGGGGGGGGGGGGTAGGGGGGACATACAGGGGGTATAATGTGAGCAACACCCGGTACAAAACCAGTCACTGAGAGGCAAGTGGTCTTTATTTTTAAATCTCAGCTGTAGTGGTTCTTTAAAGTACAGTAAAGGACAAAATGTTGATCAAGATTACAGAAATGACAGGGTTCATTCCATGGTACTCGGTCATTCTGCGAGGCAAAGAATTTCCATCATAAATATGCTTTTGGCTGCAAAGGTAGAAATCTATTTGCTAGCCTTTAAAAGCACAAGGATAACCTCAGCCTGGCCCCTACCCCTCAGAACCTGTGCTTCAACATCCAGGCCATTAAAAGTAACCAACCAAAAAAGCAGGTTGGTTACAGGTCCCTCCAAAAGAAGATTTGGATGACCAGGGAGGGCCAACAGAGTGTTGGCCAAGAGTCTGATGAAGGCCGAGCACCTTATCTGCCTGGGCCAGTTTGGTGCAATGATAATCACAGGAATGCCCTCCATCACAACCCTACAGAGCAGGCAAAAAAATGAAGCTGGGGAATGCCAGGTGGTCCTTAACGGAGAGCCCCTACCTGCGACAGATGGACATCCCAATTGTGGAAAATTGGCAGGTGGTGACATCGTGGACATTGGAACAAGCTGTTCAGTCCAAGCAAGAATCAGATCTGCTTCTTTGTGCTGCAAGACTTCTGCTTCCTCCCTGGTGGTTGATGTAAGCCACTGACATACCACTGATCAGCTGAATCCTGGTCAGTTGACCATGCAAGTCAGAAGGTCCAACACTGAAGGCATAACTAAAAACTCACTAAATGCAAGAATACTGACCAGGGGAGTAGCTTCATCCCCAACCAAGTCCATTGTACCAAGAGAATATCAAAGACTCAGCCTGCCAGAAGGTCATCCATCAAGAAAACCATGCAGGACAATGGGAGAAAATTCCCCAACTCCTGCACTGAACTCATGATCCACCAGGTCAGGCTAGGCTTGGTTTTGTGGGTCAGGCAAATGTGGTCCAGACACTGGGATAGCCTGTTTCACATTGACAGAATGCTGAGTTCCAATAGTCTGGAATAATGGGCATATGGGACTGCCTTGATGAAGGCCTGCATTAAGCACAGAATCCCCATACAAAAAAAGCAGAGGGCTGGCTGGCTCCTGGACTGTAGAGCCAGATCATGGGATCTGAGTGTCTCTTGTCTGTGCTGTGAAGAGAAAAAAAAAAAATCACCTTGGACAGGGCCATATTCAGGACTAGCCCATAACACTCCAAGCGATGAGAAGGTTTGAGCTGACCTCTGGAAATTTGGTATCTATCTGAAACTTTGTAGAGCCTGTGCCATTTGTTTTCTCAGAAGGTTGTCAGCAAAATATCTCAATATGGGAACGCTCTGAGAGAAGCAGAGCAAAAGCAGGGGCTAGCACCCTGTTAAAAACCAGAGAAGTAATGGGCAGACAAACTAGTAATACTACGTGCCCACTGCAAACCGACAACCCACCACTTTGACAAGTGGGGGCACACCTTGTTGAAAAGGACTTCTTTGCAGATTTTGGGGAACTGAAGTCCAGGACTTACAACTGAGCCAAGTTTCAGGCTTTTCCTTCGAGGACTGGAAGAAATGAAAGGTACTTTTCTAAGGACAAATTCACAAGAACACCCAGAGAACAGTTTTCTGTGTGTCCTATTCACACTAACAGCCTGGAGCTGCTTTAGAGAAGCACACGTCATGGTACAGCAGCGCAGCACATCGCATTGCACTGCTGTACAGCAACAAAGTTTTTTTTTACACTTCAAACAGTTTGTAAAGAAAAAAAAAAAAAGGCAAGTGATGCACTGAATCACTCACCACACTGCCCCCTACTGCAGTTGGCAATGGACAGCTTCCGGAATGGTAAAGCACGAACCCGTGCTTTACCAGATGAATGTTTACCCTTGGTAACCTCCTTGATAAAGTTTGATGGGGGGGTAGGGGGGACACCCCTGACAAAGGGAATAAGCAAGAGGGCTTTGTACTGAAGCTCTACAGACCAACATTTGAGTCAAAGGGTCTCCTCCACATGTGTTCTGAAGGGGAGGCCCATTCTGGATATTAAGACAATATCGGCTAGCATTTTTATTTTAAAGCTTCTTACTGCTGCCAGCTATGCAATCAACAATGTTGTGGCCAGAATCTTGAAAAGTTAACCCCCTTAGGAGAAAAAAAAAAAAAAAAAAGCAAGAAAACACCACAGGAACTCTGCACACAAAGTGCAAACTAAGTCACAGCTTATGATCTTGGGAGGCTCTGCAGTTCCCACAGGCACTCTGGGGATGAAAAGGCAGGACTCAGGGACCATGCTGCTTCCCTTGGTTGTCACCCCTCTGGGGGGAACATTCCCTAATGAACCTCCAGGGA